>NC_071295.1:6085606-6388636 GCF_027563975.2 Plodia interpunctella
GAAGTTAAAAAAGAACGAGAACAATACTTATACAAATGAAGCAAATTTAATAACAATTAATGGTGTTCAAAAGACAAGTGGTTTGACAAGCTTAAAAGTAAAGATTTTTGGATTAGAAAAACAAGTTGATGTGTACATTATTGATGGAAAAAATTTTAAGTATGACTTTTTAATTGGATTAGATTTAATAAAAATATTTAAACTTATTCAAACTGAAGACTTAGAAATTATACAGAAAAGGTATCCAAATAATGATAAAGTCGATAAAGTAGAAGAATTTAGTACAACTTTTAATTACACATCAGGAAAAGAAAAAGAAAACAGTAGTATCTTAAAAAAATACGAAATAAATTTCAATGAACATGTAAATGAAGAAGACTTTGAAATGAAAATAAATCATTTAGATGAAGATAAAAAGGAAAATATAAATAAGTTGATAAATGAATACAAATCTGTCTTTGCAAAAGATAAATACGATGTTGGTACTGTTAATGGGTATGAAGCGAGAATAGACTTATCAGTGGGAAAATACTGCAGTAAAAGGCCTTATAAATGCACTATGGAAGATAAAAAAGAAATAGAACATCAAATAGCAAAATTATTAGATAACAAGCTAATAGAAGAATCTTACAGTCCTTTTGCAGCACCCGTAACACTAGCATTTAAAAAAGAGGATAACAAGAAATCAAGATTATGTATAGACTTCAGGGATCTGAACAAAATTGTGGTACCTCAAGCTCAACCTTTCCCTTTAATTGAAGACTTAGTAATTAAGACTAGAAACTGTACTTTTTTTTCAACCTTAGATATAAATTCTGCGTTCTGGTCTATTCCCTTGCGGATAGAAGACAGAAAGAAGACAGGATTCGTAACTCAAGAAGGTCATTTTCAGTGGACCTGCTTACCCTTTGGTTTAAAAACATCCCCAGCAATTTTCCAAAGAATTTTAAGTAATATTCTAAGAAAATACAATCTTTCAGAATTTGCTGCTAATTTTATAGACGATATTTTGGTTTTTTCAAGGAGTTTTGATGAACACATTAATCATTTGACGCAATTACTGGACGCTATAAAAAAAGAAGGATTTAGACTAAAATTCACAAAATGCACATTTGCGTCAAACTCGGTTAAATATCTCGGTCATATAATTCAAAATAATTCAGTTCAGCCAGTCAAAGACAATGTCATTTCCATTAAGAATTTTCCTATTCCCAAAACTCAAAAGCATATAAGACAGTTTCTTGGGAAAATTAATTTTTACCACGAATACATACCGAGGAGCGCTATAATATTAGATCCTTTGCACAATTTATTAAGAAAAAATCAGAAGTTTGTTTGGTCTGATGAATGTCAAAAATCGTTTGATATGGTAAAAAATCTATTATGCTCTCAACCGATTCTAGAAATATTTGACAAAAATTTGCCTATCAATATTTACACTGATGCTTCTATAGAAGGCGTAGGCGCTATTTTAAAACAGGTACAACTAGATGGAAAAGAAAAACCAGTAGCTTATTTCTCAAAAAAACTAAACGAAGCCCAGAAGAAAAAGAAAGCTATATATTTAGAATGTTTAGCTATAAGAGAAGCTGTTAGATACTGGCAATATTGGTTATTGGGTAGGTCATTTACAGTGTACTCAGACCACAAACCTTTAGAAAATATGAATTTAAAATCAAGAACTGATGAGGAACTGGGAGATTTGACATATTATTTGTCGCAATACGAATTTAAAATAAAATACGCTCCTGGGAAAAATAATCTCGAGGCGGACTGCTTAAGCCGAAACCCAGTATTGGAGATAAATGAAAATACAGATGAGCAATTAAAAGTAGTGAATTTGATAAATTTGGAAGATATTATAGAAGATCAAGAAAGTAATACAGAAATACAAAAGAATAAAAATAAATTAATAAAAAAGGAAAATCTATACTACAAAAAAGTTGGAAACAAGGAAAAGATAATTTTATCAGAAAGATTCAGTTTAAAACTTCTTAAAAATGTCCACGAAAGCTTATGTCATATTGGTGTCGGACAAATGCAGAAAATGGTTGGTCCTCTCTTTTCTACAAATGAAATGTCAGCAAACATCAGAAAGATTTGTAGGAACTGTACGACTTGTATAAAAAATAAATCAAGAGGACATGGCAAATTTGGACACTTGTCTCATCTAGGACCAGCCACAAGACCTTTTGAGATAATTTCTATAGACACAATAGGAGGTTTCGGAGGCTCAAGATCTACAAAAAAATATCTTCATTTGTTAGTAGATCATTTTACCAGGTACGCGTTTATTCTTACTTCGAAGACTCAAACTGCAAATGATTTCATAAAGCTTGTCAAGAATATATCGGAAACAGAGGTCATAGGTATGATTCTCACAGACCAATACCCAGGTATAAATTCTTATGAATTCAAAAAGTTTTTGGATGACAAACAGATACCAATAGTATTTACAGCAGTAAATGCACCATTCTCTAATGGTCTTAATGAAAGACTAAACCAAACATTAGTGAATAAAATTAGATGTCGAATCAATGAAAGTGAGAAAAAGCAGGCTTGGACATCCATAGCTCAAGAATGTGTAAGCATATACAATAAAACTGATCACTCAGTTACTGGATTTTCACCATCTTATCTGTTGTATGGTACAAATGTATCAATTCTACCAGAACAACTCAAGCAAGAAGTATCACATAATGATTGGATAAGGGATAAAAATATTGCATTTGCAAATACTATAAAATCACATGAATACAATAAAAGATTATTTGACAAAAAACGAAAACCTTGGATATTTAATGTTGGAGATATGGTCTTTGTGGAAAATGGGAATAAATTAAACAGGAAAAAACTAGATGAATTGAAAATTGGGCCATATAAGATAATTGAAAAAATTTCTAACTCAATTTATAGAGTAGATACAGGTCACAAGAAAATAGAATCAAATCTTTTCCACATAACAAAGCTTATTCCTGTCCCAGGTAAAGAGGAGTTACTACAAGAATAAGAAGAGTGATATCATATGATAGAAATTTCGAGAAGAAATTTCCTCCGAGGGGGGGAGATGTAAAGAAATAAGATTATTATTTCTTCATTTTGAATTTGCCGCGCTTTGCGTTGTCGACAAAGCAGCATGGTAAAGTTGGTAAAACAGTTCTGTTATTTAAATTTGCCGCGTTCAGTCACGTCAATGTCAAGTCGATAGACGTCAGACAGAATAATTTCAAAATATAGGAGGTGGTAAAATAATTTGTTGATGATTGTATTGTGAAATAAATTGGTGGATATAATTTTGATAAAAAGTGTAAGAAATAAACTTTATTGTCGTTTCTTTGTTTACAGGTATGTACCTTTATATTTTAAAATGTTAGTTTAAGTCGATAGTAAGAAATAGTGAATGTTAGTTAATACAAAATAAAAACTTTGTTTACAGCAACACAAGAGTTTATTTCCAACACTCCTGAAGAATTAAGATAAGATCTTATATATTTATAAATAAACATTGGCTAACTATTTCAAAATCAGCTGACACGCTCTTATCTTACCTGCAGATCAAATCAATTTCATCCTCGCATTTCTAGATGCTTTTGAATATTCATCAAAATTGTAAACAAGTGTTAGGCTGATGGAATATCATCAATAAATCTGGATCTAGATAGATATAAATATGTCAAGAATTTATTACCGATCAAATCAGACAATTGGCGAATCAGATTCTTGTTCTTTTTAAATTACACTACTTTGACCATAGTCATAAGTTCTAGCTTGCTTGTCGTTATCTATAAGTAATGAAATAAATGATACTTGATTTCCCATTTTAAAATCGCATAAACTATATGCTATCTATTAAAGTGAAACATAATTAATGCATAAAATGTGGTTCATACAAAGATGGATATAAGTATAATTCAAATGGACGGATGACTAATACTATCTTCTATAACAGATTTCCATTGAAGTTTTGAGTACGTGAATGCTAAATTTATATGCGAGAAATTTATTGAATTGTGAGGAAATATTTTGTTTTCGTTAATAAAATTAATGTTGTGAAGGCAGTGACAATCAGATAGGGACGTAATTGTCGCATGGCAGTTGCCGCCACTCCAACTTCATAACCGTTTTTATGGACTGGTCCTACTAGTTGGAATCTAATTAGATTCGCTCTGCTCAAGTCTCCATTTTAAAAATTATCTCGATCAAATCGAACGGAAATGTCTATGCAATAAAATTCTTTTCTGTTACACTTTTTTCTGTTATCCGTTCTCGTTTACAGCTCGTTGTTTTATGATGTAATTGAATGTAATATGTATATATATAAATTATGTTTTCATTACCGGGGCACCTTGAACAGTATTCTCAACGGGAATCTCACACTCGAAAACTCACAATATTACAATAATTTTGATTCACCCAGTTCATGATACTTATTGGAATACACGTAGTTAAAAAAGTTATGCATATCCGCACTTTCAAATAAAAACATAATCTTACTATAGTAAAGTTCTACGTTCAAATATATTTTTTTTTGTTTATATCATCGCGTTTTGTATTGAAACATGATCACTTTAGTAGTGATAGAATAAATTGCGTAAAAGCCACAAGATCTGAAGTTGGTATTTCTGTTTCATCAATATTAAAATTTGCATGTATGGTCTCATGATCCCGAGGCTCATATCATACAAATGTATACCTCGATTAAACATTAAGACCTGTAGCAATCTGGATAGGAATAAAATTACAGTTTTCCACATTGCAAACTCTCGGAGTAAAGGGGACGGAGTGTTCGTTAATGGATCTATACATTTATTTACATCTCAATCCAGAGCATTATAAATATTCATCGGTGGCTACTTTATCTTTGTGCCAATAACGGTGTAATCGCCATGCATATATAATAAAATATCAGGCTAACATTTAAAATTTATTTCTTATTATATCTGCCCCTAACCTCAGTCACATAATTAGTACCGAATGTGACCTACATGAAACATAAAAGTAAAAAATCTGCATATTATTATCGTATAAAGTCTTCATAATAACACATTTATGTTAGGATGGAACAAAACTAGTTTCTATGTCACAATTATTATCATTTAATTCTAACAAGAATTCTATTTGATTATTAATTAATGGTATATTCATCCGAAAAAAAATTTCAAACTTATTCCATGTCTCTTTCCGTCATATGGACTACTTATTTGATAACAAAAGCCTTGCCCTTGTCTTTAGTACCTATTTTATTCACTTTTCATAAAATTGAGATTAAGCACATCATATTTTGCAAAATATTACCAGCGATGAATATCCGGCTAAATATAGAGGAGTCATGAAAAAGATGCAATTTTATGTAGATACTACACTTAGTCTGCACAATTATGCAAATACAGCTACGTCGATTATTGCCCAGTAGTGCCCAGTAGCCAACCACTGGCTATGACAATTTATGACACACTATAACCGCCTTGCGGTTAGGTGTAAATAAATAAATCCATAAGCTTTATTTTTATTTAAGTCAACTGAAATCATGTCCCTATTTCGAATACATTGGAAAGTAGAAAAGTCTGCACAAATATTACTATTTGAATAAAATTGAAATGTTTGTCAATTCTAGAATGAACAATCTGTTTTTTTTTTTCAGGATATAAAAGATGGCAACATTCTAGGAGATTACATTATTTTGAGTTAAAATTGTGCTAAAAACTACACATTCGCATATCGTGGGAGAACACCGCCGTAAAACCATATACATAATAATTTTTCGCCAAAACTCTTTGTATAAGCAATTATAAGTACATTTTGTCGGTGTGTCTGTCATTAACTTAAACGTACGATGTTATTTTAAGGGCCGTAATCGCCGCTCCCGCGAGCCTCTGCGCTTTTTTGCGAAACGCTCACGAAAAGCTATGCATTTAAACGCCTGAATTATGAAATTACAGTATTGAGTGTAGGTAACGAAGCTTGTAAGGTATGTATAAAGGTAGGGGCACTAACAATTTTACTGTTCGATTTATGAAGCATGTGCAGTTTAACACACTTGTTCTTGTTTGAAAGTCGCCTTGTTCGTAGCCTGCACTAGCTTTCCGCCCATAAATTCGCCCACATAAGTAAATTTACTTAGTCGACTAATCTGAATGAAAATTTAGCATACTATTAGAGAAAACCGAGTAACGATTAGGTACATTATTTACTACTGGTGTAGTAATAATACACAAGTATTACATATTTACTTTCATTGTTTCATTATATATAACCACTCGTGATTTACTGTTTACTCGTATCTCCCAATATATTTTGTAAGCTCGACGCCCATAGACAAAGGCGATGCATAGATGAAATCACTTTATTGATTCACAATGCGTAAATTCATTCTGTTATGACAGGCGAGCATAAATTCACGGCAGGACCCTCGGATGCTGCAAGACAATGCCCACCTCCCCATCGGCGTTTGTCAAAATGGTGAGACATTATCATAGCCCTGCAACGCTCACGGACTGCACAAAGAAAGGGGTGAAGCAACAAAAGGCGAGCTTGCAATTTTCTATAATGATAGCGAGACAATGGTCAGTGCATCACTCACCGTGTGAAATCATCGAAGACAATTCAGACGCGTAAAGCAGTCGGCTTCTTAACTATCCAATAGAATATATTAATAAATTACACACATTCACATATATTGAATTGACATTTAACTACTCCTTCAGTTTCTACCGTCATAGGAATATGTTAAGACGTAAATGAATGTAGCTGATCAATTAAATATGGAAATAAACAGTTGCATCCTGCCGTGTTCCCGATATGCACTAAGCCTATGTCATTGAGGTAATGTAATAATCACTTGCAAGTAACCGCAAAATTATACAGTCCTTATCTCAGCGGGCTAGCTGAACAGGGCTCCTGCACTACAATGGCTGGAGCCCGAGAACCGACGTGATCGCCAAATTGCAGGGTAAGGTGACTTAAACACCGGTTGCGGACGCTACCACTGAGAATGTTTATTATTCATTATTATAGTACACCGCAAAAGTTATCGGTGACATTCGTATCTAATGCGGCTAATTACGTGTGAACTAAGGATTATGGCAAATTACGAAAACTCGCGGTCATAGAAAAACTGCCAATAATGGAAAACTTGGGAACTGACAATGTTTTAAATTGTGTCTTTTAATATTTAACATACGAAATATTTAATTTAACCCAAGAAAAAAAACATAAAAGGTGTCTTACCTAAATTTATTTTATTTTTATTTTAAATCTATTATTATTTTCATACAACTTGAATCCATCAAATTAAAAACATAGTCATTATAAGTAACGTTACTTAATAATAAATAATTAGTTATATTTGCGTACAAAACGTATGCCAGAAAAATAGTTAATGAGAAGTGAATTACTTGCACAAAGACCCTCAAGCGATCCGAACCCTAATAAAGGGTCGAATATAAGAAAGCAACAAAAAATTAAGAATCACCCCGATGAGCCATTATCTTTGCACGTTAAAAATAATATGGTCATAGGGTATAGCACATTCATGCGAGCCGCGTCCAGGAGCGCATTAGAATATTGCATTGTGTCGCACACCCCCCGGCTGGTTGTGCGCCGGACTTCACACGCTCGCGGCCGCCGAGGCAGGTACCGTGCACTACCCCATACAAGTCCCTCGCCTCGCCTTACCTTCATACTCGACCGACAAATTTTGATACTTTAATAAATATTTAGCATGAAAATATTTTTTTACACAAATAAAATTAATTTCATTAATTACTAAGCAAGCAGTGTGCGTGTTTGTAAAGCACAATTCATTACTTATGAAATAAATATTCAGCTCAAAATTTATCTATTTGTAGTGACTACAAATAGATAAATTACAATACATAACAACATCTAAGGGGTCTGCAATGTCAGATATCCTATGTTGAATTCACGTAAATATCTTTTATGGACTTACATTCGTCTATAACTAGTAATTTTATTATAGTTTAAGTATTTTATATATAATACTAATACATTATTTTATGACGTGTCTAAAGAAAACATGCTGATAACTGTACAATATTGTACATTTGATAGAATCAGTAACCAACTTTTGAAATTATATTTATTACTTACACCAGGAACTAATAAAACCTTCTCAAAAGTTTTAAACCTCGAAGCACAAGTAAAACATTATAGTATATACATTTTATAGGTAGCTATAACAAAAGGTTTGAGACAGTGTTTGTTTGTCATATTCGATCCAATCAGCTAACATCAAAAATGCAAGTGTCAAGACTTCTTAGGGTAATTATATTTGACGGACGTGACATGGATTGTTCACGTACCATGATTGCTAATAATATAGTTATTATTAATAAAATCTATTATTTATTATGGCATGGCACCCAAATTGATAAAATTAAAATACGAATGAAACACTACAAGAACCTAATTCATATAATTGTGAGCAAGCATTTAGGTAGTTAAATTTAAAGCGTTTGTAGTAGAAAATTATTTCCAAGAGTAAAATAAATAAAGAAGGATACGATTGATTTTACGATGATTACTTATAAAACGTAGAAATTAATTTTATATTTATACCACAAAAAGAGCATTTAATGCAAATCCTCTAATATTCACCTGCCAGTCACTCAAGCTTATTCGCATTTAAAATAGCGCCGGTGATTCGAGCCCACAATAAACTACATCGCTATGTTGCATCGCGTGTCACTTGACATCCGTGAGCGTCAGCACTAAGCACATAGCTTTAGCGTCGTGTCGCAGCAAGAGCAAGCGCAGGGCTTTAGAAAGCGCGCGCACCGATAAATACTCGTCGATTATGATCTACGGCGCGTAGCCCGTAGCTACAGTGCATTCAGTCCGTATGCATCTGCATATCAATATTACCAATATGCGTAATTCCACCGCTTCATCCTAAATGCGTATAAATCTAGTGATCTAATACGCGATTATCACGATTTACTTTTGAAAGCCTAACGCTCCTGACAGATTTGTGAATCTTCTTACTACAAAATGAACTTCTTTGAATTTCAACAAGCCCTTACTTCAGTTAATGCGGCCGAGAGACGGCAAGGTCTGGGGCTGCATTCCGAACTGCACTCTCGCGTCATACCTACGTATAAAAAGTTACACAGCATGCGTGGGATTCTCGGGAAGACAGACGAAGAAAACAAAAAGTTTCTATATTAGGATACAATGGAAACGTACATAATTACAAGCTCAGCAATTTTATCCATTTACGAGAAACTAATGAGGCTATTATGTCTAATTTGTCAATATTTATTATATCGATTGTGTTTAAAAAAATAGATATAATATATATCTGCGTGACTTATTGTTCCTACTCTTTAAATTTATAACAATATTGACGTATACCACCAAGGCAAGCATTATCCCCAAATGCGACACCGTTTACGTATCAAACGAGAACTTACGAATTATTTTAAGTTGTTTAGTACTTACTAATGAATATTATTTT
Organism: Plodia interpunctella; assembly: GCF_027563975.2. NCBI lineage: Eukaryota > Metazoa > Arthropoda > Insecta > Lepidoptera > Pyralidae > Plodia > Plodia interpunctella. Next base: position 6,095,082 of record NC_071295.1, read on the forward strand.
TAGCTTTTTAAGAAAAAACCCCGCCTGTTTTATAATTTCTTAATTTGATTTTTTGATCTATATCAACCAGTGTCCAAAATGTCTTGGTTAAAGGCATGCGCACTAGGTGGATGGTGTGACGACCATCGTCATCAAGAAACCGCCCGCGGCCACTATTTAGCATACCCTAGGGTTGGCTACAGTTTCAAATACCATGAAATATGACAGTATGATTGCGTAATTCACTCTGTTTCATGAATATTTTAACACAATTGTTAATTCAAAACGAGGCACTTTAAAAAGGGTGCAACATGTAATTGTAATTTTTTCGTTGATTTTGGTACACAAACCTTTATGTACTAATAAATATTATGGTAGCAACTTTCTTTATATAACCGAAGGAAAATTTACTCTTTATTTTTGCGTAGAATAATAAATAGAATCGATTAATTTTTAGTCATGATAATGAATAACATTTTTGACATCCCTGGCATGTGTGCTTCTATCATCTAATGTTGAGGCCATATTCAAATAGTATACATGCCAATTTTGATATTTCGATCAAGTGTGTAGGTGGTACTATCGCGAAATATTTATATAAGTGTGTCAATCGGATATCAGTTTCGTTTGAAGTAATTGGATTGGAGCGAGTGTACACCTAGAGCCATTTATGCTTTAATATTGCGAAGCCTGTGATTATAATACGTCGTCAATGTGATTTATTATTTATTAGCAATATGGGCAGATAAATGTCTTCAATATATGATACGAAGATTGTATAAGACAATTTAGTAGGCTTCGTTTATTTTTATACTTTTATACACACGACTTTTTTTAGTTAACGTAACGTACACTGAAGCACAGGATATTTTTTATGATTCAATTTTTCTAACATCTAATTAAGTGTAGAATATTTTTATAACGTACATAAAATTAGTGAAAATAGAATTTATTTTTGGGAAAACTTAATATATATTACACATATGTATTAAATATATGAATATATTAAATAAATAATTATTAGTATAAAAATAAACGAAGCCTACTAAACTACTAAACTGCGCTGGGGAAATACTATTTTAACATTCAAATACTTTGTGTTTTATTATATCCTCATTAGAAGTTATTGATTGAAGAAAATAAATAAAATTATTATTATAAGAACTTTAATAAGCAATAAAATGTTACATGCGCTCTAATAGAATATTTTAAACTTTGTACTTTACTATATCAAATAGTTTGTTAAACAATACATAGACCTTATAGTTTATTAGAAAGCCTATTTTTCTCCTCCCTAACATCCACCTACATACACGTGCCCTCTATAATGTTCATCATAATATTTATGGCCCACACATACTACATATATATGTGGTCGATAAACACACATGGTCCACGTCTGCTACTTTCACATGAGACGGGCGCGCCTATATTAATTGCTCCCGTTCTTCGGCGAAGCCTTATTTATTGCCCTAGCCGGTGATTGTGAAAAGCTTTGAGTGTACATTAGTTTAAATTTTATCTCGTATATTTGATCTGACGTGTGACACACGAGCGGCCGGCGTGCGGTCATACGGTCACCACGCCGCGCGCCGTCAAGAATACAGTGATACGACGATGCTGTTTAGCTTTCTAAGCTTTTAGAATTAAAAAAAAAACTTATTATATCTTTAGAATCATGTGTCTTTTGCGGCGTGAGAAAATGTTTCCGTGGTTATTTGCCGTTGTCTTCATACGGCAACACTCTGGGAGTAAATAAAAAAATCAATCATTAGCTAACAAAATGTGAGCGCTCGCGCGGCGATGTTTTTAGAGAAATAAACATTAATTGTTTGCTCAACGACCGCCGCCAAAATCAATATTTGATATTCGAAAATACTATTCTAATATATGTCGTGGTACAAGGCACCACTTCAAGCATCTGGCACTTTAGCGGCTCTTTTGTCTTTGTCCGTGTTACGTGACTTTTAACGTATTCTATTTACTTACAAGAAATATGTCTATGTTTACACCTATCTAATTCGATTAAGATTTTAACGTTAAATAGCTTCATATAATTTTGGAAACATTTGGATTGAAGATTAGGCGAAACGAAGAATTTTTTGACATAATACTTAATATACTTCGTAAAGACTAAGAAGTTTATACCTACATATTCTCAAATTTGGGATTTATTAGGCAAAAAATGGCCACACTTCAGCTCTCACGGTCAAACTTGCTATAAAATCTGTCGGCTCTACGACGCGACGCGGAAGTACATAATATATTATAGATATTACCTACTAATTATGTACCGTATCTCAGAATCGGAATATTTAAATTATATATAATTCGTAGCCCGAGATTTTCGACAAAACATTGTTTACAATATGAAAAGTACGTTAGTAAAAACAGCCTTTGGGTGGTAAACAGATGTAAATTATGATAGGTTTAAAAATAAATGATAATACTTACGAATTAATGAAAAATATATATATTATGTTATATTTGTCCACAACAGCCTATACAGTAATATTCTGATTTTTTAAAAGATATAAATAACTATTTTATAATTATAAGTATAATTAGAAAGGTTGTAAAGGATACTTAATAAAATGGGATTTTAGTAACTCTTTGAGTCTTTGAGCTTAGCAACAAATCCAGTAATACTTTCGTCGTTTCGTATCTCAGAGGCAAATCTGAAGTAGCTACGGGGACTACATCAGAGGTTCTATGGTACGAGAGATTTATCAAGTAACTGACAAGTATTTATCCATTAATACGAGTAAATAAAATTACGAAGTTAATCTGTTTATTCATTACTAATAGTTACTAATTAAATTAATGAATATAAATCTTCCAAAACTATAGAATCTTCCAAAAATATATATAGAGCTGGGATTATCTGTTTAATTTAAGAAAACAGAGATATTTTTTGTCATTTCCAAAATTAATATGTAAAAAAAATTATTTAATTGACATGTCTTTAACCAACTGCTTAAAAAATACAAGTAGAACTTTAAACGTACATGTTTATTCGAAAAAGAATATGGGAATGTTACCAACGATAATGTCTATAATTAAATTAAACACTGTAGATCACTATTAAATTGTTTGCAGTTGATTTATCAATCATTGGGTAATTTTGTTTTTGCACATACACCGGTGATCGGCGGTGGTCAGTGAATTTTGAGGGTCGGTCAAGAACAGGTCACGAATGAACTGTAATACCTGTTGAGCAAGTGGAGAACTGGAGGGGGCAGCTGGGCAACCCCGCATCAACGTCCGAGGAAGTTTAGCATGCCGGCCGGCTCCGGGCAGCAGAGGGGATGTCCACAAGGGGTCACTACACAATGCGATGTCCGGTCCGGTCCGGTTGATTACGCCACAGGATGGCCGAGCTCAGTGCGCGGTGGTCGGCTGTGCGGTCCGGGTGCGACACGGCTCGCTACTGCCGGCCGCCGCGCTTGCCCCGCGCAATCCGCCGCTCTCCACACACGGAGAAGGGTGACATCACAACTCTTCCTCTTTATTCTATACTAAAGGGTTGCGACCGTTAAAGACAGGGTGCTATTGTACTATCTTTATTTGTTAATTCCTAATGCCCATAAAACGATGCCCAACAGTAAATGTGAACACGACCAAATTTTTTTTAGAATGTGAATCATGTAATTTTGTCTTCATAATACTATGATAATTATTTATACCGTTAATAACGGTGTAGTTTAAAAAATAACTAAAACTAAAATAGTTTTTAGTTTTAGTTCGTAGGAGTTCGTTGAAATCTTTTGCGAGCTATTTAAACCTCGTAGCAATCGTAGCACTCGTAGTTAACTAAATGAAGGACTATGTCCACCGACATTTTAAAACATTTAAAACTAAAATTTGTACACATTTTAGTTTTAAATGTTTTTATTCGTTTCAGAATATTTTGCTCTGCAATTAACATAAAATAAAGATTTTGAAAAATGATAACGTCGTCATGATCGTTAATTACTTATTTAATTAAAAGAGGAGCAGATAACCGAAGATACTCTATACTATAAAACTTTATGAACTGTACTAAATGGACTATTGAAAAAGAATTCACATTGTATGTATTCTTTTCCATTTCGTCATGTCTCTAAAAAAACTTTGTAACACACCGAGTTGTATAAAAATACTATGACCATGACAGTGTGATGTGGAGAAGATATAGAGGGAAACTTTATAGCTAAAAATGCCTCAAATGACTGAATGAATGAGACAGCACCATATTATGACCATGATTTCAAATTCAAAAAATAAAGAAAACAATGTCATCATTTCTGACGTCATAACAAATCACGTTAGCGCGGGAGGCCCGGCGCGTGAGAAATGCTTACTGGACTAAAGAATTAATTATAGTAATGGCCGGAGGAAACATAAACCGTCGGCGTGGTGCGGTAATTAGAAGTCAAAATTGAGCCAAAGCGAGGCGTGGCGCATAGAAGCGATGCGGAAGTCGTCGCCATTGCTCATAAGTGTTTGAGGTAATTTATTGCTGTCGCCGCTGCCCCTAGGGAAATTTCACTAATACTTAGCACATTCAAAAATTTCTAATTTCTAATCCATGGAACTTTACAGCTAAATCAATTTATTTCCCTCCGGAATGATCGCTCTACTTTTCCGTTTTGGTTAGTCCCAAAAGTAAATTGAAAAAGAAAAATTGAAACCTGTCACTGATTAAAACGTGTTACTTAAATACTCCAAAATACAGCTATCATCTGTTCCATTCAACTTCAATTAAATTTCATCTTTTAATAGGTACTCTTTGCTTCACCCAACAAATTGATATAAAATATTGCAAATTCATCGCTATTGCCGTTGCATAGATTTCTATGCGGGACAAACATTCATTTTCTGGCAAGAATTTCAAAATTAGTTTTGATAATAAACAGTTGTAAGGATTTTAATTAGTACTTCTTATTAAAAAGCTTTGCTCTTGTCGGTGTCATTAATTAGTAATAAGACGAATAATTACATTCTAAAGTTGCGTACAAAATGACCATTAATAGTTGCATTTAATTACCGATTTAATATTAAAATAATATGCTAAATAACCAGGTAATTAAACTGTAGCTAAAGACTTAGTAATCTGACATACACTTAGTACAAAATAGCGTACAACTACATATATACGTATATGGATAATATAATATTTAATGTTATATGCCTCGCCTGTTATATTTTAGTAAGAGTAAATGTCTATCTATGCAATATACACACTATTTCATCTAAGCTTAATTGAATGATAAAAGTAGAACACTTACGTCAATTGATTGGGACGAAAACAGCTTCAAACATTTGCCGTCTCAAAGTTTATAACGGCCATTAATTTATATTGCGTTACAGATAGCAAACGATTTAGACTTGGTTTTTTTTACCGTTTTACATAATTACAAAATTATGCCTTATATTCACGAGTAGGTATGTGTGTCGGTCGGCGCGCCCACTCAGCGCCGGAGAATTAGAGGAGCACACACGATCAAGATGTATTGCCGGAGATAATGTGTCATGTTCGTTTTTTAAGTAGCTAAATAACGCTAACTAGTCGAGCGAATCGCTAATGGCCCGACCAATATGAGTCTAATTTTAGTCCCGTCCGTATTGCACATACAATTATTTTGTTGGCGCACTTTCAAATTAAATAAGTGCGAAACAATGGCTTCATTTGAGTCTTTGATATAATGATAACGTAAATAGCCTTAAGCCAATAGTCACGATCATTTTGAATGGCTTTACTGAATTAATCTGTAATTTGTCATGTAATGAAAAATCATGAATTTGCCATGTTATGAAATATCAATGATATTTTATATTTACTAGAAACATGGAAGTTGGACTTGATTCCACTTATACTCCATTGCAGTTCTGTATAAACACATTTACGAAACAATAATCCTACCTAAAATATGAATAGTGATATAATCCATCTAAAAACAATTAAACGTAACATTCCTTAATTGTAAGCATTAAACATTCATTACATAGACATAAAAGTAAAACTTCTCTCATTCTGAGTCTAATCTCACATACACCTATAGCATACATCGTTATAGCTTTTTCTTATTTGAATTACTAATGACTCTTTAATAATTGATTGATAATTAGATCATTCAGGCTTCATTTAAAAAATACAAATTTCATATTGGTATATTTACTTATTTTCATATTTTTTTATGTACAACACATAGGCTCTTTTTAAGCCCCGACGACAGACGGAGGGAAGTTATAATTTTAACAATTGTGTATCTGTATGTCTGTCTGTAGCATCGTATCAGCCAAACGACTAAACCGATTTTGATTTAGTTTATTTTGTTTGAAAGAGAATTTAATTGAGAGTGTTCTTAGCTATAATTGGAAAATGTGCGTTCAGCCGTTCGGAAACCGTCAGCTCTTTTTTAAAAGATAAAATTATGCCAGCTAATCTTAGTTTCTTAAATGTTCTATTAAATTGTTTAGATATATGTGAAATTAAGAATTTATGAAATGAAAATGAATTGTATTTATTTGATTTAAAAGGCAAACGCCTTTTAAATCAAATAAATAAAAATTTGTATTTAACAAAGGTTTGAAATTGTATAACTTTGGTTGGCAACTTATCTCTCAATTATAATTATGTATAGGTAGTATACAGGTAGGTCCGAGCTCCAACTGTATGATTGGCATAACGAGCACAGGTACCGATTTTGGTCAATAATCGCCATAAGTATAGTGAGTACTTTCGCGTACCGAATGCAATAATAATTGGAGGGTCCGATTTATCACATTGGTGTTCTCCGAAATGCCTGAACAGTTCTTGTGTAAGCCCTTCACGTCGTGCGCACGAAAATATCTCGAGGAGTCCATGCCGAGTGCACGTAATTATAGGTGGAAAAATACATGCATGGGAAGTTCGTTCGTGAGCTTTTTTATCTTTCTTGTTACTTTACCTAACCGTTTAAACTGCGAAAAAAATAAACAATCGCAGCACGGTATCTCTTTTATTTTATTCTGACCCCTGAATTGAATAGGTACCTTTAAAGATAAACTACGTCACAAAGAAAGGGTCAAACTCTGACAATGCGAAAACGTTGCTTCCCACACTGGTCACTCGTGGGTACCGGTCATCGGTGGTCATCGAATGTTTTGTTTAGATATTGTCTCCTGTAATAAAAAAGACCCTTTCGCTGTACAATGCGAATGAAAGACAGTACTTAATCTGCGGCACCCCTTTGAATAGGGCGAACCGTCACTATTCATTCGCCGAATACTGCATGTGTTTGAGTTTCACTGCTTGAATTAATTCCATATCAAATTCTACATAGAATGGATGTATTTATAGCTTCGAAATTATTTATGATTGAAGTCGTTTAGACATCGACGCCTTACAACGGTTCATTCCATTTTGTTACCTCATAAGTATCTTTAACGAAATTTATTGATGATATCCGGATTTCTCCGGATTCGTTCTAATTTAATTATATTTAGGAACATCCGTCGGATGTAAAAGTACATTTTTGACTGTTACTAGATGTTATAAAATTAATGGATGCAGTGATATTTAAGCCATTGTAGAAGGAGACTGTATAATATTGTGCATCTTGTCGACTAATTAAGTATTGAAATACTTGATTAGTAGACAAGATGCATTCTTAATAACATCTTATTGGGATTTGATTCGGTTTGTTAGCTGATTACTCCGTTTATATTAAATTATTCCGACGGATCATGCGGACCAATGGAAACCAACGTATAAGAAAATAAAAATTAAAAAGTTTTTAATGTAAAAACTGTTAAAACACTAGTGAAAAGTGTAAATTATGTTTTACAAAAGATGAGAGAAGTAGCAGAGAGCCAGCAGCGCTGAGCTCAAGCATGCTTGGTTTTGAGTTCCGCTTTCCGAATGAGCACAGAATAACGCAAGAATAGCTATCACTTCGCATTCCCATCGATTTGAGATGATAATATATTCATATAAAAGTTAAGATCAACGTCTTTGACGGGTTTATTTAACTTTGTCAAATTTTAGTATATAAAAACCTAATCTAAAATTGAGTATAACCTTAACCTAAACCTAAAATTTAGTATATAAAGATATCCCCTCTGAATTTGAAAAAGAAGTGAGGCTTCTTAAACTGAAGTTGTTTTATGCCTTTAGAATGCCATGAGTCAAAATCCAATTGCGTTTCCAATTCTGGAATAACATTTAGTAAACGTTGTTCATAATAAGGTTAGTGGTCAATTCTATATTTTCCTTAATTTGCGTTAAGAGGTTCGAAAATATCAGCACCCAGAGAAAGTCGGCGTGATCATGATAAGCCGCTGGCTGCCGATAAATTTATGCACCCTTTGTTTCTTTTCGTCGATTTATCAAAAGAGATCCTTTGTGTTCGCGTGACGTGTTTACACAATGTCATAGAAAGCATACAGTTATTTGTGTGCATTACGTTGTTTTATACAAAATTAAATTTTCATAACTTCTGACGGAATTTGTTAAGCGATACGTTAAGGAATACGAAAGTTAAGAATTTTGGAACTGAGTATAATATTAATTTGGTATACCATATTTTCATATTTTTATATGCATCATTTAGGTTTGATGCACATAAAAATATAACAAAATTATCACTATAGTTTTTCTTTTCTTGCCGTTGAGTCACCAATATTTGTAACATTTATAAGTCTAAAGCTGTTGATCATTGTAAGCTCGTATTATATTTTTATGCTGTTCTGGTACCTATCATTATTAGTTTTACTAGAAAAGACCTTATATATTGAGTAAATAATACAATTTATCTACTAATTAATAATCTGTGTACATATGTTTGAAATACGTCCAACATGTACCTATTGTTACTTTATTATTATCAATCAGCTTTAATTTTCTTTGGTAGTTTCGAAGATACTACGTTACAATCTGAACGTACGTACCTAACAAAGAACCCACATTACGAGAGCAGGACTGTTATTACAGAGAAACTCAAAATAAATAAAGAAAACACAGAACTAAATTACGGATAGCGTACGATGAAACACGTTGGTTTGTTTCCTTGGCAGAGAAAAGACAAATTCTTACTTACATAAATTGCCCATACATTACGATATTTACTTGCCTATACATTACTTTATTTGTCGACTGGAAATAAAACAAAATTATTTCTAAACACAACGAAATATCAACAGGAAATGTGATTTCCTTTCGAGTTTAAGTTATATACCTGTATATATCAAGACTTTATAGCTCTGTACATACATTACTCTACGCTCTCGATAACAAGATAAGCAGCGAAGTAGAATAATAATAAAAACCGTAATGTATCTGGTGCTGTAAATTACTTGTTTTGTTCATGTAGACCGCGGGCAAGTCAATTTGACCCTTATCGAGAAAATAACCAACGAAAGCGTGGTCCTATTAACCAGGATGAGAAAAAAATTAATTGTTCGTGATTATGGATTGTGGTAATTGATTGTCGGCAAAGTGGAGCTATGTCGCGAGTTGCGAGCGCCGTCCACGGCCACTGGAAAATTATAATGTATAGCCGGGAAAAGGTATCATCACACTTTTGTTGAATGGATTAGAGCGACAAGGAGAATATGTGGAAGAAGCTAGGGAAATTCATTAGCATTGTAGAAAGTGATTTTCTATATATATAAGTTACAATATTAGGTAATACAAACTAGATATAATTACTTATGACGAATTTAGACAGACTTATTATTTTTGGAATACCAACGAATTTATTTAAAAGTTTTATTGTTCAAAATGTCCGTACTTTTTTCATATTATAATTTGTGCATTAAAATTTACGTCATCGGTAAACAATGAGCGTTTATTTAGAAAAACAAACTAAAATATCCTTAAATAGTTACATAAAATGAAGGTAGAATCTAAATTATAAAATTGTATCATATCAAATATCCAGATAGATTTTAATATAGCCTGTTAAACGTCACTTGACACCAAGCTGTACAGTAGTTATTAGTGTATGCCTATTCATTTGTAACCCCTCGTAAAATCCAATCCTGTGCTAAACTGATGTCCTTTTGTGACAATTAAAACATAATAATATTGATTTGTAAATGTTTTATTCCCTCCATCGCCGTATTCGCAAAATAACATTAAACATTAAATATATTAGGTAATTCTATAAATTAACTAGCTTTTTCCAGCGACTTCGCACGCGTGAATTTCAGTTCTTGAAGGAATCTTGTCAAGTTTGTTCGGCACGCGTTACTGGAAGCGGGAGTAGGACACGTAGCGGGAAATGGGATGGGGCACGTTGCGAGAAACGATATGAGACAATTTTCAGGAAACGGGACAGGACAAGTTTCGGAACGAGACTCGTAGCAGGAAACGGGGAATTGAACTAATGATTACAAAAATACGAATTTGAATCATAGTAATAAATAAATTATACCAGTCTTAGAATACATACGCTTTAAAAGAATAACTGAAATTTTACATCGATTCCTTTTAAGAACTGAAATTCACGCGTACGAAGCCGCATGCAAGAGCTAGTTGTATCATATTTTAAAGTTCTCATGAATGTATAGGCATTTGGATACTTTCTGACTTCAAGATACGTGATGTCACTTCTGCTCACTTTTATATAAATCCCATATAGAGGTACTTTATGTGAAGTTAAGAATATTCTTAACTTCAAAATATATATATATATATATATATATATATATATTTACTAGATGATAACTACCTTATTCTTCGTCTTCAAGGACGTTTATTGAGAATTTCAATATCAATTTCAATATCAATGTCACTCCGCATTAATACTTCCTAATGCGCAGAACAATACTAAGCACCATATGACAAAGTAATCGAAGTTCAATTGTTAATTGAGTTCGACGACGACGTATGAATTTAAAAATGCATGGCATTTAAATGCCAAGTCGGACGCCATTTTAGTGCGGCACGAGAGAGACTATCACCTTGAACACGACTTAAATCTGACAGCCTCGAATGTCACTCTCGATTGAACCAATTAAATTAAAATTAAAGTAGATATGTCTGTTTTTTGTCTGTCTTGAGAATATTATATAAAACTAAACAAACTACAATTTAAATATTTCAAATACTTTCAATCTTCAAATCACGACTAGGAATTCTAAATCAACTCGATAATAATACATACATATATATTATATATATAAACAAACATGTTCATGTTTGTTCATCATCATGATCCCTGAAAGCATAACACTCCTTATTTTGGTCAACGTGACATAAAAGGATGTGGTACAAAGCATTTATGCATTTTGTGTTGCGAAAGCCAAATGTGCCAAGAGTGTGTTGTCAACAGTAACCAGCCCATACGATTAAGAGATAACTTATCAGAACACCTTTACCACAAAAAGTGTGACTTGCACTGCTTCATTCATCTGCAGATAGCCATCAATTCTTTCTCGGTACCGCTAAATTACATTTCTAGTAGCTGTGTAACGCGTTTACGAGGTACTTTGAAGATGCTACGGTGTGTCCGTAATGGCTATTGCAATATTATACGGTCTGATGGCTGAGTGATATCAACATTTTCTCTACTGTGTAATTTTGGTCCACGGAAGATAATGTGCAGGGTCAAACGAAAATTGTAGGGGTCCGGTATGATGCCTAACGCGCGTCGCATATCTGGCATCTAAACTTTCTAAGAAAATGAGAATGTTACGTTTGTACAGATATAAACATAGTCTTTTTTATTACGGTTTCTAGAATTTTAAAAACATATAATAAAAACAATTATTTTTATATTCAGTTGTTTCATAGTGGTAAAATATTCTCACATATTTTATCAGAATTTCATTATATTTATTGCATTATACCGAAAATCTAGATCAGAATGATAACAGTTCCGCTTAGGTGACGACGTCGCTGTTAGACCAAGTCAATTACTAAGTAGCACATATTTTATTTTATAATCATATAAATAATGAACACGAGATTTGCATTTTAAATTAATTAATTTTATTTTTGATTAAAAATTGTAAATTAAGTATATATTAATATATATGATTTTTAAAAATCAGTGTCGAGTGGCTACATTACTTAACCGTATATGGATTGTGAAATCCAATGCTGGTCTAATCTTTGGACGCCAACGTCAGTCATCCGATACACCTGTATACTCAGGGGCATATAATATTATACTCGCTTATTTTCTTCAAACATTGATCCTTATCTTAGCTGTTTGAACTCAATCTATTTTTAACTTATCTTAACTACACTACCGTTGCATAACACAAGTCCAAAGTCGTGATTTCAGTGATTACTATTTCTTAATGAATTATATTTCACTTTGTTTAGTAGCTATCGTCTCGTAGATAAAGATTACTAAAAATATATTTTAAAATACTGTATTTAAATGTTTTTATCAAGATCAGAGCAAACAAGCTTGTTTAAAAAATCACATAAATTACAGAAAAACGATAAGACTCATCAATATTTATCTCAAAATTCTTAATTTACGAATCACTCCTAAATAAATTTAAACGATGGATCTACAAAATAAATGCGACATGTTTTGCAACCATAATAACAAGTGCGGAAGCGATCAACTTTCAGAAGCAATGACTGATCAATCATATTATGCTATCGTAAAAATGTGATACCCAAATGAACGCCGGCGGCGACCGGTGACTGTGGGACGCAGCAGGCCTCTCCGACTGTAACACACTACAGCTCCATGTCGCTATAAAATTTATTGGGCTCTATTTTGGAAGCTAATTAAAAAATTATGCTGGCCGTTAGAAAAGTTTTACCTAGTCCAACCGTGAGAGAGTGATAAACTTCCAGAAGAATAAATTTAAATTTAGGTATGATACACCGTAATTAGCATCGGCTTCTATATTATCCAAAGCTTTCGTTATAAATTGCTTATAATTTTATAACTGTTCTTCAAGATCGTATCATGTGCTAACGATGAGAATAAATAACAAAATTGTTTTTCTCTCGGAATGTGTAAGCAAATATTCGTTGGAGAATGCACCAAGCAATAACGAATCGTCCAATCAATGCGGAGTTAAAACGGGATTCAGCATGGTCATATTTATTGTGACCCGACCCGGCGCAGGCGCAGCTTGACACTCGCTATGCTCCGCTGATAGTAGGATGCCAATGATTGAGGCTAATTATATTGTAAATAATTATGTTTACAAACAAATTATATTAAACCTTTAATATGTTTCCAATATAATCAAATGACAATATGCCTGAAATATACCAGGTTAAAGGTTTAATTATATTATTAAAAAGATTATTCCAAGGAGTCATTCCAAACATAATATCCATAAATTCAACAATGCAAAATACTCTTATACCAAAATATGAAATTGCATCAAATAATAATATTTCATACTTGTGCATGTACAGCACAGTAAAGATAGCAATTCAATGACCCCAAACGAATCGACTCCTAATATATTGTCTCATTAATTGCAAACTCAGTTCGACGCGAATGAATTGCAATCCTGATACCGTCCCCGCGTCGGGAAATTTAGTCACGCAATTATTCCGGGCGGGCCAGAGCGAGACGCAATGAAAACCATCCATTTCTATTGCACTCAAAATGATTTGCATATTAACCAACGTTAACATTCATTATGCCAAATTGTTAAAAATTTCTACAATATTAATGTAAAATCGCTCATGCCGACCGGACAATGTAATCGTGTCGAATTGAATAAATTGATTTAATGAGCCATCTAAGTGCCTCGTTTAGTGCTTTTTAATATCCGAATCACGTTCAGTTTTCAGCTGGCGGCCATGCAACGTTGACGAATGATCATGCGCTTAGTATTATGCACGTTCCAAATTAGTGCGAAGGGCGGAACGAGAACAAAGCAGAACAACACATAAAACCGACACGATCAGGCTGTATCGCTGCGAAAACACGCGACGTATCTATTTAGCATGTGCACTTTGTGTTCAAAGTTACAAAAGGCAACTCCCACAATGTCAATCAAGACATAGGTAGTCGTATTTAGGTTAGATAGTGATCAAATAAACAGTCATACATACTTGAATTCTTATAAGTATAATCAAATCATACGTATAACATTTTCGTAGCATGAACGAACAAAAATTAAAGTTAATGTGAAAAAGATAAAACTTTGTATTTTTTAGTAATAAACTTTCCTGAATAAGTGCAAATTGTCGTTAAATTAAAATCCATCGCAGTTAGTCATCGCAAACGCATGGCGCGCAAGGACTTGTGAATATTTATGGCGGATATCGCCTAAAGCAGCCCTATAGCAATGCATAGTGACTTATTTTATGAGCGCTAATTAAGCTTCTTGTTTCACGAGTCCAATCCCGAAACTAATTATTAGTTCTCCGAGAACTTTTTATCTGCCGCCCACGAACAATGGAAACGTGACTGCACTAGTGATCTCGCAATCCGCCTTGTTGTAGTTGCATCTCTTCTACTTACTACTACACCCGTACCTGCGATCACATGGAATTTATATGTCCTATACAATAATTAATTTACAACATACCACGTATCCATATTTGCATTATTATACATTATGTAAACGCATAAAAAATTCTGGTTAAAACATAATTTTATAAAGAGTTGAAACTTGATACGTTCTGCAATGAAATACCATAAAAGATCAAAAAAATTGCAAAAGGCACTAAAAACAAAATCGGACAACTGCGGTATCTCTGCGGGTCCTAAGAGTGCCGAGTGAAGCAGTAATATCTCTATAACATTTTATATTCTTAAAATGCGAAAATTATCACCTTCCGACGAGAATAATTACGATTACGAGCGACTCTCGCGAGTGGGCAGTCAGGCTGCGCAGCACTCGCTGTTGCCGGGTTGCCGCGCACACGGCACATTATTTAAGTAGATTGGAAAGGTAAAATTTTGGCATGCTTAAATTAAATTGGTATGTCGTAATATTGTTAATTTGAACAGATTTCGACGATATGTTGCAAATATCGGCAGTGTAAAGGAAACTAAAAAAATACCGCGCATGCATTGTGAAGGGGAAAGAGACCGAGGCACTAGCGTAAAAACGACACACGAACAGAAAATTGCAATAAAACCGTCTTATCCACGGGTTCAAATAACGACTGTCAATAAAACGTTTATGGTAGTGTGTACTGAATGACCATAAATTGTAAAGATTAAGGTCAATAACGCGATGGATATGATAACTGCTAAGAAAACGTTAAGCTGTTTAGTCGATAATATGTTCTCGTAGACTTTCAATTTGCTCGATTGGAAGTTCGGACCGAGTGAATATCGATTTCAAATTTTGTTTTTCTACTTTTCACTCATTTTTCTACCTTTAAATTCCTGGTTATTTATATTGGTGAGTTAAAATTAATGAAGTTTTAATGCTCCATTCGCGCTTATTCCCCAAATTCGGAAAATTCAGGTACAAATGTACCTTCATAGTTGGTCTAAAAAAACTACTAAGTACTTAAGTAGTTTTTGTGTAATAAAATTATAAAGATCTATCAAAACATTGGTGAAAAATTCATTTAATATTCTTATTATGTATAACAAACGTCTATTTACTAAATAATATGTTTTAGATTATACTCGATATTAAGTCAATAAACTTCGGTTAAAAGGCCAAGTATTTATTAATAAATAACTCTTTCTACAAAATATAGTAATAATTGATGTACTTTCAGCTCGTATTTCAGAACCAATCTGAAACTACAATAAATTATATTGGTACAAGGTTCTAACTTGAGATTGAGAGGATGACTGCTAGCGCCATCTATTTACACATATCTGAATTTATGCCAGACGGAAGTTCTTGAGAGACATCTCTCGGCTCATTAATGAAACATGTATTATAAACATCAGACACTAAACTTGAACAAATATTTTTTTTTTAATTTCATATATTTTGATTTTATGATAATTAAAATTTTTAAAAATAATGGTGGACTTCGCATTATTATATTTGCCTCCAATTAAAACGATTAACTAACAACTAATGTGCCTAATGTGCACTTTACGAAGGTGCGAATAAGAGTTAGATGGCCATCATAGTACATAAATTATAAAATCAATTTTTTAAAAATCGCGATTTGGTTTTAAGTCCAATAAAGCAAAATGCGTTTAGTTAATATGACTATATGCGATTTTATATAGTATTATACTAAGCTCATTTCGAAACATTTTGAGAAGTGCATATTTTACGAAGAACTAATTAAGAAGTAAACTCTTTTTTTGCACATGTGTTTTCTGATATAAATTGTTCTATGTCAATACCGATTTAGAAAAATACATCAACTCGTTAAAGTCGCATACACCAAAGATTCATTTCTAGAGGAATTGTCTAAAAAGATTCTGATACAAATCAACATAACCATAAATGTACGCCTAACCTACTCTAAACAAAGATGAAATTAAAAACGAATGGAAGAAGTTAATTAAAAACCGTAAACATGTCCCCAAACAAAATTACAATAGAGCCAAGAATTTCAATCCGGGAAGTATTAGAAATGCAATCAATAAAGCAACAAGATGAAAGCATCCTTGGATGAAAGACTACGTTTATAAGGTGCTATTGATTGGCAAAGAAAAGTCTAACACAACCACCACGTCGCGCCGCAGACGACGAGACGCACCGCTGTTGTATTCCAGATATCTTCACTATTGTTTTAAATAAATTCGCAATTTATTTACGAAACAACAACTTAAACCTCAGTACTTTTTCTACTGATACTACAACATGCATTCTAACATAGTAGCGTTTAAGAAGTCTTGTCTAATTAACGATTCCAAAATGCAATTTCGAAATACCGTAATTACCAGGAACATGTCGAGCTTTTGACTCATTTAATTCAGCGAACGGACACAAGCCGTGAAAGTCAGTTGTTCTCATTCTTATACATAGGTACCATACTTTTTTATTTCTTTTAAATAAATAAGATTATTTGCAAGTTAAAGATTAAATAACATTATTTTCGGACCTTTTTTTCTAATATTTCAAAAACCTTAAGTAAATTTGCAATATAAATAAAGATAATTTTACTTTGACTCTAAAGAATATATATTTATAGGTTCCTATAGGTAAAATAATTTTGAAAATATGTTGAGTTTTGAAGATTCGCTTCACGCAAAGTTAACAAAGATGTAATAGTAATAATTTTTTTTTACAAAAAATTTAACCGACTTCCATGACACTTAAAGTGAGATATTCCAATAAAACTGTCGTCTTGCAATAACGAACAAACACATTTATCTACCCAGTCTACCAGATAGATTACAAGATAGAAAGCTTTCTTTGTTTTACAGATACTTATGAAATGATCATGTTCTTTTAATGTTATCGGTGTGGTGTGGCATTAAACTTATAAATTATTATTTCATAAATTAAACTCATACGATGGATTTCTAAAATTTCTCAGACCAATCAAGAACCATGCATTTTCACTGCGAACCCCGGGGATCAGCTTCGTATTTCTTTTTTTTGATAAATAATATTTTTCACCGCAGTGAAAATTAAGGGTATTTATTTCTGTTTTCAATTACATACTGCTTCAGTTCTGTTCTGTCCCACAAAGTTAAATATTCTGAGAACGCGCGCGTTGCAAAAGTCGCCTATTATACGTAATTATGCGCTGCATAAACCGAGCACTTTGCTGCTCGAGCCCCAATTACACTTAGCGGACTCTTAATATTGTTCATTATGCCAAGGAAATGACAAGATTTTGCTAGAATGCATTATCCTTATAAAGCGACGCAGGTACTCCACATCGCTCTGTGACGAGATTGCATTCAATCAACCATTCCATGTAGGTAATAGTAATAGCGGTTTACATTTTCTCAAAAACGAATATATATTATATTTATGATAAATTGAACTACAATGTTTGTTTGCTTTATTGTAACATGGATGAAACCATGCTGGTGCTTAGTTGAAAGTTAAACTTAGATGAATTGATTTCTCTAAATTCATCGTATAAGTATCCGTTTTCAATGCCTAATAATTTAAATAAATGCCTACCAATTCTTAGAATTTAATTATTTACCGTGAAACAATAAATTTATTATCAAATTTGTATATGATCCATGTAAACCATCCATTGTAAGTTAGTGACCATGTTAAACCTGAAATCGTCCATTATAAAAGTCTAAACCGGTTTTTATGAGTAATCTTATTTTTAATATGATTCCAATGGGATTGAATAATTTTATGTTTTCACGTTTGGTCGAATATCTATTCTTGACTTTTATGTCCTTGTATTTCCTAATAATTTAGAATTATCGATTAATCAAGCGGTCCAATAATGGTCACATTTGCATAACAAACTATTTTGACTCGGATTTTACTTAATTATTTATTATCGGCTCTTTGGGACCATATTCGCTCAAGCTCTGGTTGCCCACTTTTAAAGACTCTTAAAATATTTACTATCTAGAAGTTTTCGGTAGAGAGATTGAATTGAGGCGGCATCCAGTATATTCAGACAGGTAATTCAAGTGGTTCTCACGATTCAGCTCAGTCTAGTCCTTGCAGCTATTTTTTACAAAGTATTCACTAAGTTATCTACTTAGTGAAACATTGCTTGCAACTATTTTTAAACGATTTGTTATTCTGTGCTTTGTTCAATTTGTCATGAATTTATTGATCAACAAACGCACTATGACACGTGCATGCATGACAAAATTAATTTACTTTTTAAAACTTGGAAATCACATTTTTTTATTTTCCTGTGCTCACACAGCTAATTTCAAACAATATGAACTGCTATATTACACCTTAAGTACAACCTATGTTACCATAAGTGTTACACATGAGATGTAATAATGTTGATTGAGTAGAGCACATTGCAACTTTTTTCTACAACTCTAGTTTAATGAATAATAAAATTGTACTCGTAATTGTGAAAATAAATGAAGACGATGTTACGTCCATTGTTTTTCCGCTTCAAAGTTTAGGGTCTGGGATATTTTATGATGATGGGATATCTACAAATTACAACATTTTATTTTATTGATCACAAAGTAACATATTTATGCTATAAAATTAATACTACGTTGTGAACCAATGAATATTTCTATGAAATTTATAAAAAAATTAACATAACCTGATATTCTGATTCAAATAACATACTCTATTATGCTCTCATTTTTCTAATATTAAAAAAACACAACATTTTCACGAGATACATACACATAATAAAATCGAAACAATAGTCCAAGGTGTACGAGCGAGCAAGCTGCAAATATTTCAACCTCTCTAAATTAAATATCAACAGAATGCTCTGTGCATAATGGGCCATAAGATGCACTATAAAAAGTACAAAACCTCTCATTACAATACTATGTATATGTATGCGACGACTACACCATCCTCATCCGTGCCTAGGTAAAGAGCTAATAAAAAAACAACCTTGATATTGCGTCATCTAATCATATTGTCCAGATCAGTAACTTCAAAATACGGGGATGGGTAATGTTTTGCACATAATTACATTTATATAGTTTTCAATAAAGACTATAAGATACACGTGTCTGTGAGTTTGTTTGGAGGGCCCTGAGTGAGAGTAGGGCTGTCATCTACGTCCGAGTCTGACCTCGTTTTGTATGCGAGCGCCTGCGCTTGCGTCTCGCCCGAATGCGTTCGAACTTTAAGCTTTCCGGGTTTGAAGCAAACATGTTCAATACAAAATATTTATTTAGTGTTTATTTAATTTTTATTGCACAAAAATACAGTTAGTAAAAGTAGAATAGGCAGACTTAATGATAAAAGAATTATCTAACAGTCATACAGAAAATGCTATGTGGGTGCAGATTATATCTTATATAAATATTTAAAGATAAATTATATGATACATACAACTACGCTCTACAATTACACACATTTATTTTATTTTATTTATTTGCCCAAACTTAACTGTATAGTCATATATACATTCATACATACTACAACATATAGTATGTAAAGTAAATATATAAGTATCTCATATACAACGCAGTAAATTTCAGGGAATAAATTTCTCAATCTGACCACAGTAATGGCAAAAGAATTGAAAAAACAAGTCAGCATATTTTTTTTTCAAAATTACATGTCAGAGTTTATACTAAGATCGAGCAAAAAATTCACTTTAGAATAAAAACGCCCCGCAAGGATGTAGAGTCTAATTAGTTTTTTCTCCAAAAGCGATTCCGAATAATTTCGAAGCGAACATGATTGTAATTATCGTAAAACCTTCTGTATAGTAACCCTACGAAGCTAGCAAGGAGAAAGTACAACGCCCTGTTATGGAGGCATTTCTCATTCCTTATACTATTTTCTCCTCTATTACCCATGTAAATCTGTCTCCTTTCCGTTATAAAATACTGTTGCAATGACTCATAATATTGCTATTTCTTATCAATGAATCTAAGATATCTAACACTCAATAAAATTATCAAAAACGAACGGTACCTAAAATAAGGCTGTGTCATTCTCTTTCTAAACTTAGGTACTTTAAGTTATTATATATAGATATGTTATAAATCCCTGTGGTAATACACAATTCAATTATGTTGTCAATTATGAAATGTTTTTATATGAGACTCATTTTACAAATGACGTATATGTGGAATTAGATATACGCCATTCATGAAAACAAGGCAGTACCCATAACAACATATGTTCGTTAAAAGTATGTTTTGCATATAACAAAGATGACTCACTAATTTTTCATTTTCATCAGTTTAGTTCAAATTAACAAACGGTTTAAGTGTAACGAAAATACTTTTCTACTTTGGTATCCTTCCGACCAATCCTACTAATATTATAAATACGAAAATTTGTGAGGATATTTCACGCAAAACCTACTAGACGGATAACACATAGGTACTTTTGTCCCAAAATTTCCACGGGAGCGACGCCTGGGGCGCAGCTAGTTTATTATAAAAATACCCCAGATTATATTTACAAATTTCATTGTCGACCTCGGTGGCGCAGTGGTAATGTGCTTGCCTCCGTGGAACCGTGAGGTCCCGGGTTCGATCCCCGGTCGGGTCATAATGGAAAATGATCTTTTTCTGATTGGCCCGGGTCTTGGATGTTTATCTATATATCTATTTGTTATAAAATATACTATTGTTGAGTTAGAATTCCATAACACAAGTCCGGTACTTAGTTTGGGACTAGTTCAATCTGTGTGCTTTGTCCTTATATATTTATTATTATTTATTTGTAAATAACAGATATTCCGTCTGGTTTTTGATCGACATGATCCGACGACATGAGGCAGTTTTATCTATCAAATACAAGATGATATGGTGCAGGGATCTCAATACTACAATAGGTTACGTAAACTACTATCAAGTGCCCAGTGGAGGCATTTGAAAGTTTATTTTGCTCAAATTTGGAACAATTGTAGGGTTTTTTTTCAAGAAGAAGATGCATAGCACGTCTTCTTTTACAAAAAGCCCCTACAGTTGTCTGAAAGTCACATCATTTCATATTAAGTACTTCAAATTAATCTTGGAACAAGGAGTTGGTCCAGCCCGCCAAAAAAGCATCGAAGCATTACCTACATCTTAATAATAAAATAAACGTAGTAACAAAAGGAATGAAATAAAAGGAAGGACATTGGCAAGGCATTTGAAACAAAATCAATGAAGAAGTATTTTTATGAGGATCATACCAAACTATTCTCAAATATTACTAGATACAACATATTATGTAAATATATTAGGGCTAATCTAGTAATACACGTGTGGTGCACCGTGGTGGTGGTATGGTGCGCAGGCGCAGCGCATCAATACAAGAGTGTGACCTCTACGAGAGCGCGCGGCAAGGTCACGAACGCGCGTGCGCGCCCGTCGTGACCCGCCTGTATGCCTTATCTAACGCCACATGCCACAACATTCACACCAAATACACTAGCCATAGAGTCTACAATCAACTGAGCCCCCTGTAGGCACAGCCACGATGTCTTGCTGTATCTAATATAGCCGACGCGGTATTCAAGACATTACATATCTGGCATAATTCAATTCTCGCGAATATTTCTAATAAGAGGCATTGATTCTATAATAAATTACATAACTACAAATTAAAGAGATAGTCCATTAAGTGGCAGTAACAATAATAATATAAATACAATTCATAATATCGTGCTGAGTGATCAGCATCACGGATGTTATACTCGAACATCTAATAAGGATGACTCATTTGGTTTCTTATAATGAATATTCTCCTAGCGTAGTAATAAGGAATACTTTTTAGCATAAATGTACTTATTTATCGTCTTCAAAAGTGAATTAGCCTCAAGACAAAGTAGTAGAAGTATGAAATTGCATCTTGCTGAGATCATAGACGGGTGGGTCACTGAGCAAGAGCCAGCAAAAGTATAAATATCTCTTGACGTTTGCGCTTGCAAATAAGTAACGTCAAGTCGGCCAGATACCTATAGAACATTTATAAACGTCATTTAATCTGTTACTGGCATAATTAGATTTCCATTTATGTATTAATTCCACAGAAATATCACTTAGAACGTGATCGATGGCGAATGAAATTATTTGAATTAAACAGCTGGATTGCATGTTAATATTGTTATGCTACATTTCGATAGCTACAAATAATTTCTTACTAAATAATATTTATTAGGTACAATGGTGAGCAAACAAGCCTTCATGTCGGGAATCAGTTTTTATATACATGAAAACGATAGCTGAGAAAGAGAGTGGTAGTTTGATTATTCATTAGTTCATTTCATTTGTTTTATTTCTCTTCTCTTCATATTTAATAAAATCTAAATTATATTTAATAAATACAGATGGATATTGGAAAAAATTAAATCACAAGTGGAAAATATTATCTGCTTTTATTAATACATACACGCTTATTAAACCTTTGTTGTGGAGTATTCACATATTCATATAACGGCTTAATAAACAGAAAAGAAGTGTCATTGTGCTGTTTTTCAAACGCCTTATCTGGCGGAAATGTTTAAAAGTCGCACCTCTACTATAATGGATTTGTCAATTTGCGTGGTTCTCTATAAGTTAACATGGTTAGAGAGCAGTTAGATAAAAGTAACGGTCGATTGTCGTGTGCCTTATACGTGATGGTAGAAGAGACGGGAATGGGATACATTATTCAAGGGGATCATTTACATCGCGGTGCTGCGGACGTGGTGGATTGCGACTCCTTGTATGTACTGGCTCGTACGGCACTCTGGACAATAAAAAATCTCCCATATTTGCTACTTGGATGCTTTCTTTTTTTAATCTACTCGAAGAATTCAGTTAATGATCGAACATAGCGTACATAGATTGGATAGAATTAAAAGATAAGAAAAATTATACGTGTTTCTGAACAATCAACTAAGTAATTGATAGCATTAATTATGATTTCTCGCTGTGCCTCGTCTTGTATGCATATGCAGATGCTGTGGTGAACACGAAACTGAACAAAAATGTATGTGAACAACTTGGGCAGCACACGACAGTGCTCGCTACTTATAATACATTTTTAGTTTAGTTTTAACATTTACTACAAAATATGTCATCAATATTAATATATCAATCTAATCAGTTCGCCGACGCGATCTATATATACCCAAGAAATTTTAAATGATCTGTACAAATGTATCCGTCATCCCTTGAATGTGGGCTATTATGTTTAGAGCCCCCAACCACATCTTTCGGTAAAGATGAGATCTTAGACTTCGGATAAGATGGGGATTATTTTACTATCAAAATAATGATTATTTAACTATCAAAAATGTATATTTTTGGGTTCTACTATATAGAAAACTATTTTTGTGCGATCTCGTCAATTGAGTTATTCATTAGTTATTAATGAGCGTGACAGTTAAATAACAATATCAATTAAGCAGTTTCAAAATTATTAACGAAAAGAATCATATATAAGTATCAACTCACGTATCGTATCTTGCATTGTTATAATTTTGCATATAACAATGCAAAATACGATACGTGATTTGTAATTCATTGTGATTCCAGTTGCAATTAATTAACTGTTATAATTATATCGGCATCCGAAAATGCTGGTATGGCAAGTGAGAGGTGCGCCCTTGCACCAAGTCCTTGCCGCAATGTCGTCGCCATCGGCCCCTGTCCATTGCACCCTGACTGAACAAAGAATCGGAGAATGTACATTAATGAACATACATTTGTATGGCTTTATAACCATTTAAACAATAATTAATTATTTTTCATACGGGAGCAAAATCCCGGGACGTAGTTAGATTTATAAATGTGAAAGATTCGACATGATTTTTTTAAAATTATTTATTTGTATTATTTCGTTATGAAGTTCCTCAATCACACAAAAGATACTGGACGGATTTTGATGAAATTTACTACGTGGATATATATATATATATATAGTTTTTGTGACGCAATTCCTACAGGAGCGAAGCTTCGAGCCCCGCTAGAGTAATAAAACTAAAGAGTTTTTATGAACGCAGTAATCTTCGGAACTAATGGTCCGGTTTAAATAATTAGTAGTTTTAAATACCCAAAGCCGCGGGGCCAGCTTGTTAGAATATATTTTAGTACCGTCACTACCAAAAATTTTCAACCTCATAGAGGTATGTTTTATGTTACATGTTTCCTTCATTAACAACGTCATTCGTGTCTTCGACAGATCGGCGCTATTCACAATACAATAACCACAAAACATTAATTAACACTCCATGTATAGAATGATTAGATTTGTAAGTGACAGTAAATAAATAATTCGTAAGGCTGTTGTCATATTTAAAAAACTGCTTATTCAACCTAATAGTATTAACATAAAGTTACACAAACTCGTTTTCCAGGATACCGAACAGAAGTTTTTATCGCCAATGCTACATATGATACATTAAATCAGCGTAAATAGGGGTAACATTATCATTGAAAAAAATGCCTACATTACTAAATCACTAACGAAACGACGCACGAGAGTGTCTACAATACAAATGAATAAGAATTAGCTATTCAACATTATTATAATAAATATATATGAGTTGCGCCCCCATGGTAATTGTTCCTCTTCTTATTTAAGATGCTCTAGTCGAAATATCAGTGTAGTACTCGCTACACCTCTCTGTTTTGGGCTTTACATTAAAATGGTAAATAAGGAATTTTATTATTAATATAATAATTTAAAGAATTTTATTATTAAAATAATAGAATATTTTTTTTATTTTAATCCTATGTGCCATTACAGATTATATTATATTACACCCAAGTAGTATACTACTTGGGTACTAATGTATACATTGTTGTAGAGACTAATAAATTATTATTTAACTTTACCCGCCAAATTATATATTTACTATACCTACCAATGCCATAAAAGTGTGTATGTATATTATAGTCAATATATATACCAAAATACCAAAGTGTCATCAATTACTCCGATAAATTGTAATTGACATTGCGACATTGCTCAAAAATATATTTGTTTTCGAAAAGAATATTAATAAAATAAAAAGTAATCTTAAAATTGAACTAAATTAAGATTATATGTATATCCGTATGTCCATAATTTATTATAATAGCATGTTGTATAACGAATTCAGTTAATAAACACGCACATGCATAGGTACTACGTGTATGGTTAAGCTTGCCTTATTGATATGTTTGCGTCTCTGTCGCACCACAGCCTCCAAGCTGCATTTTCCATCTTTATCACACTAATAAGCTACACTACAATACTCGGCTGATAGCACACACACCTCTATGTAGTATAGTATGTGTGAGTGCGATGTCAATGTGACGAATAAACAGTTTCTCCGATTTTACGATTCAATGATTTTATAGATGCCTATCTATGCAAAGTTAGTTAATGGTTTTGAAATACTTAAGTGGTATTGTGAAAGACTTAAAATTTACCACTTTTTTGGTGATAAAAGTAGACTATTTAAAATGTATACATTTCAATGGAACTATTTCAGTCTCATTGTATGTACTCTCAGTTGCACATAAATGATTATGAACAACCATTATTAACACATACCTTTAATTAACTCTTAATAACATATACATGTATTATGTCATTGTGAGTTCATTAAATGTTAGCGAGTTAACAAAATGTTATTGTCTTATTTCTAAGCATCAATCAAGTGATAAATATTATAAAGTAATTTTTCGCACCGTAGGTTCCGTTGTACATGTCCTGCGCTAAGAGCTCACCTAAATCATGACGAAGCATAACATAAGCATTGATCTCCTCACATACCCGAATATATACGATATGTTACGTATAAGTTATACTAGATGTGTCCCGGGGCTCCACTCTTATATCAATTATTCGGGTTGAAAAGTACCTATGTGCTGCAATATTCTTCCGTTCTCGACTTTGGCTGATAGAGTAACAACTACCCTCACTATTTATTGCCCCCGGCGCCCTAACACCTACACCCAGAATGACCTGATGGCCGCCACCGACGTTGCTGCAAGTCCCAGTCCAAACTTTCGAAGTTATAATAGTAGTAGGAGTCGTTGTGCAAACGATGGCCATTTTCTATCATCCGACCGAATGCTATCGCCACTTATTGCTTCAACACTGTATAATTTGAGTGATATTTCGGCTCGCAATGTAGAAGTAGGATCATCTACTAGCCGCAAATGAAGTTCAAACAACGGGACCAATAAACTTGAACGATTCAAACCACAAAGGAATCCCCGATAATAAAAAAAAACATTGCGTATCTCCAGGATTATTTAACTTTCCAAACCTCTACACTTTCATTTTCAATCGTATCCCTTTTTAAATAGGATCACTTTTTAAACGATCGCCTAGCCAAAGTTTTTATATCATCAATGTCTTACGATTTCGGACCTTGATGGGAGATAATAAAACCCTATAATGGATCCGCTTTACTAAGTTCTGTGGCCAAGAAAAATAATAAAGAATACTTAATTCGCTTACGGTGGACATTCCCACTACACATGCGAAACTGAGTTTGTTACCTCTCTGGGTACTATTCATCCAGGAAAAATAGTAATACTTGCCGTGGCAACTCAGTTTATTTATTTTATAAATAACTAGCTTATGCTTGTGGCTTCTCCCGACTAAATTTATAATATTAGTTAGGATGATGATGGACACAAATATAGTTATAAGTATTACAGAATAATAATTTAAAAAACGAGATAAAATGCAATTACGTTTAATTTATACGCTCCCTGTGTAAACCAAAATCAGCAAATTTCATTAAAGCATTCCGGCACAACAAAGTGCGCGAGTCTCATAAATATTAAATTATTTGTAATATTAAATATAACTTTACATGATTTTATTTGCTTGAGGCAAAATAACGGCCGTTCTCTCGAAGTCCATACTTATATTCGTTTCAACAAAAAGATCCAATAAAAAATAATCACACGTATTTTTCCTTTCAATAACAACTTCAACGATCAACATTTTTTGTCTCAATCTCGACGCATAATATTTCGTAGCCATTATAATCATGGACATATACGTTTACGACTGCAGACGGACTGATACGAAAATAGGAATATTATGTTTAGTTGTTTAAAAAAAACATACATTTAGAAATTGTCCATTCGATGATCCACGTTATTATTTCGTTCGAAAGAAATGTTATCCCCCACCGAGCCGAGATGTCCGACGGCTTCGGGCCAAAGAAACGTGCGCGCGCGCATGTGTTCGTGCGTGTGAGTGTGTGCAGCATCCACAGCCTCCATGTGATGGGAAGTGAACCTGAACCCTTTGCGGGGAAACCGTTTTTTATTTGCAGTCAGCGGGCGTCAGGTAGAAAGGATGATCGTTAATTTTTAGAGGACACACTGAACTCTGTTTATCTCGTGGTCACTGTTGACTCTCGAATGCGATCTCGCTTCCAATTGCATTCCGGCGAGAATTGCCGGTGTGTCCTAATTCATGGTTAGCTCGCAGTGCACTTGCGCTCGAGCATTGATAGCTTGGATTGATCACAAGTGGCATTTTATTATAGTCTTGCTTATAATACGGTAGGTATAGTCGTTGATATATGTCAGAATAAGCAACTTGAAAGTTCTGATCAATTTTTTCATACGCTTACATTAAAATGTGTAAAAGTACTTCAATATTATAGACTTACAGCCTTATTCTATATCTATTGGCCCTAAATAGAAATATGACTCCCAATTCAATATCCCTAGAGCCACTGCTGCCGGATTTTATTGGTATCGAAACTAAAAATATCACAATAACAAACTAAAATTAAATTCATATTTCTATTATTGTTTATTATAAAAATACACATTGTATATACATAATTAAATACACGTAATTCCAATAAATTTTACAAAAATATTTTTCTATCACTAGGCCAGTAAACCCTCGCTGGTGCAAAGTGAACCTTCGGTTGACGTCACCCACGGACGGGATCCGGCCGGGAGGCGCGAGGGCCCGTTGATGTCTTTTACTAAGCGCTTCATGCCTCCCGCTTTCACAAGTTTGTTGACCCTACCACGACCAATTTTAATACAATTGCGTAATATATTTTATGTCCAAACCCAAATGAATGCTTAAGTAACATAATGAAATACTCTTTTAAGTGATAAAAATATTTATTTTGTATCAAGAACATGAAAAATCCCTGCCCTCGTCCGAATGTTATAAGATATAATATGGATTATTATCTTATAACATTCTGCGAGGGGCAAAACGTAATAATACTGCAACAAAATACAGTGAAGTCGATTCGAACCGATAAAAAGTGTACATAACTGTTATGATTTCCAAAAAAAAGCAGTTACCGGCCAAATAATTGCATTAAATAATGATTGGGGGCGAGAAACGAAGCGTCGTCGTCGGAGCTCGCGGGCCGGCCGCGGCCATAAATGAGGCTGCGGCGGAGGACGCGGGACGGGGTGCGCGGGCCGCCGTCTCACATGTCCTTGTTTTCATATACATCAATGATAGGTGCTTTAATTCGGATATATATTTATTTATTTATAAGACTTTATTGTTCCAAGTAAAAACATACTTATAAACAAATGGCGAACTTAATGCTATAAGCATTCTCTCCCAGCTAACTATTAGGAGAAACAGAGAAAAGTATTCAAGTTCAGTAGTAAGTAGTAAGGATATATATTTCTCGGAAAATTTGATGGTCTTTTGAATACGCCTAATAGATGTTCTATAGAATTAACTAATTACGCTGTTTGGCTTTATGCTATATCGCTAGAAGACTGTTTTAATAGTGAAATCCTGCTTTACAAAACTTTTACAGGTCCGAGTTAACCTGACTATTATAGAGAATTGATCGATGTTATTGAACAGGTTTTCTTAGATACACACACACCCGTACTAAGATATACGTATCCAATTTTATGCCCCTGCTAAAGGAGCGTAATATTAGAATTGATTTTGAAATAGAACTTTATATGAGACTTGAAATTAGGGTTCGTGATTATATCTCTGTCCATTCAAAGACGTGGTACTGTATGTTCAGAACATAACATGAGACATGGCCCGCAGCCCGCTCGTGGCTTGCGGCGCGGCGCAACAAAAAGTCATCATTAAAGTGTCGGAGGCGGCGGCCGAGCAGCCTCTCGCTCCATCCTAAACGATTCAGCTGGGTTTTTATCACGTACCTACCGAACCTTATACGGCTTATTTATTCAATTTTACTAACATCATCCTTTTTAAGGACACTGAAATACTAACAGAGACTTCTGATAAGATTGATTTCTTGAAACTTCATTGTCCGAATGTATAATAGAACAATCTTTTGCCAGGAGTCAATAATCATTTGCTTCCAAGGCAGTTTATTATAAACGTAGCAACTTTGTTACTTTATATTTTAGTTACGATGTTTTTTTCAGTCATCAACTCCTCAGAGACTTTCACAATTTTAATATTATTTTAGTAACATAATACATTTCGCCAAATTCATAAAGTAATTTGGAAAACTACAATATACAACACAATATTTTTTTAACACACGTATAATTTAAGATTCTTTCAAAAGTTAAAAAATAACTGTACAAGTTTCAAAATTAAAGAGGAAATTCCCAAATCTAAAAGAAATACAACACCGACACATTATAAATTTGTTCGTATTCAAAACGCTATTCTCACGCACGGTATCGCTTAAATTGACGACCTCCTCTTTTTAAAGACCATTTTCTTAATACATTCCGAAACTAGTCGTAGAAACAGATAACATATCTGTAATTTATGATTAGATGTTGGATACAGTATTAGTGATTCTTCTTGAGAAATTTTAATGAAGACTGTTTTGTATTTCAAATCGAGAATGTAGGAGGAAAATATTTTGTTTTTAATTTAAATTTTTAACTTCAAATACTCATTAATTTGCGATATTTGAAATAAATAGTTACATTAAACAAATCTTTAGATAGTCTATTCTTTTACACAATATTCACTGGTACCATATAAAATGTTTAATTTGAATACGCGTCAGGTCGTATGGGAGGCGACCGTGGAACTCGTCTGGTAGGTAAACAGACGACGTAACTAATTTTACTACACGTACTTACGTAGACGTACAACAGCGTCATGCCATTTGAATGGCATGCACGTGGTGAGTTTTTGCGGTGCGCATTGCGACCACCGACTAGCTAGACTGCGGCGGTTATGTTCGCCATTGGGATATACTTTGACCACTTTATTTATCGTTGGTTCCATTATACTTACGTCTATAATGATGTCACTTATTTGAATGGAAATAGAAAACAATACTTGCAACTGCCTTAAATGTCTAAGAACTAAATATTTTTACAGTGAATGCTAAACATTGTTACCGACCATTAACTAATAATTATATATATTCTTCGATTTTGTTTTCTCGTAATACTTTAAGTATTTCAATAAAATAAATATTTACCGAAAACGGAAATCTTTATGTCAAGAATTAAATAGTTAAATTAGTTTCTTGGATAAATCAGAGGTAAAGAAACGTTTTATGGCAATAGTAAACGAATATAGAGAAGGTATAATGGCGGTTGAGTACATCACACTATCGAAATGTGATCGGGCTCGGCCCTCGGGCTCGCGGCAAGTTCAAGGTGACCGCTCGCTCCGCCCACGCGCCGCGCCACCGTTACACTACCAACTCTCAACAAACACCATTCCCCAACTGCCTAGACACAGCGTTGACTAAGCAAACACTTGTTTTCATAACCACAAGGGGCCAATATGGACACGTTAACTGCACCTAAAACTGGAATTCCAATTCAATCGACACACGAGCCGTATTACTTACGCAACATTTGTAAACAACTGTTTATATACAGAAACATTTGAAAATTAATAAACAATAAACACGTTCTCTTGACTGTGTTCAAATCATAAACAAATTACATGCTAAAGCATTTTCACCACGTTTAAATAGTTTCAACGAAAATATCTTTCGTTTGGGAAGACGGAAGTTTCCACTAATAAAGTATCCACAAGCGAAGCACCTGGCAACGAGATTCCAAAGTCTCAGATCATAAATAACGAATCAATAAAATGCGCGTCTCGACATTCTCAACTCGATATACATATAGATGACGTCGGATATAAAATTAGCTAGGTTTAACGATCGAAATATTATACAATATTTAGGATTTACCTGGGTATCGGGATGACTTGTCCGAGCTCGTCGACAACGTGGTCGGCGATGACGACCACGGCTTGTCCCGGTGGGCCAACCACCACCGACACGCCGTCCACTAGCTGACCGCCCCCGCTCACGAGCTGTCCATCGTCCAATTGCTCACTGATCATTTCCACGCGCTTCTGATCCGGCGTCGTCGTGTATATCACGGTCTGTTTATCATCTGCATATATGAGATCTATAGGCGTCTTCTCGTCAATGGATTCCATTCCCTGATCATAGACGTCCGGCTGGACGGGCACCTTGTTGTCGGGAGCGTAGGCGGCCAGCTCGTGAGGAGAGTGGCGGTATGAGTGCGGGTCAGGGGGGTAGCCATCGTCCGAGTCCATCTCCACCTTGTGCGGGTAGTAGTCGTGCGCGGGCTGCACAGGAGTCATGGTCGCCAGAACGGCGTGCGCGGGCGCGGGCGAGCGGGGCGGGGAGCGGGGCGTGCGCGCGCGCTCCTCGCTCGGCGGTGACGCGGACATCCCGCCGCGGCGTAACGCTAGCGGCGACGTCGTCGTGCGGGCGGAGGCTCCACTCAGGAGCACCCCGCTCTACACTTGACTTCACCGACTTCAACTTCTGAAATCAATAATAAAAATTAGTAGAACTACATTTTCACAGATTTTCGCAATTGAATAATTCTATGTAGGGGTAAAAACACATATCTATAAAAATGTACACTCATTTTCCTCAAAGATTTATTTAGTTTATGAATTACGATGTTATGGTAACAATATGTTGGCATAATCTTGTCAGCGAAGACATGCTCGTTTGCCATTGTACGATTCATTTTAATTTATTCTAGTGTAGACTATGTTAGTCAATTAAGATTTTAATCACAACACTGCAGGAAGTAAACACCTACATCCAACAAAAAAAACTATATTCACACAAACACGATTTCCTGAAATTTTTAGAATTGTACAATATCTACCAAATCTAGTCAATTCTGGGAAACAACCCGTAATGAAAGAAAGCTTAGACCCACACACTAGCACCACCATCACATTTTTATCAATGTATTTAATGTATTAGCGAAAACTAAAAATATTTATATGCTACATGTATAAATCCTTTATCTTAGTGTATAATGTGTCTAGATTATATATTACTAGTTTAGTGCGAGTACGCGCAGCGCTAAACAATAAAAAAACGATCAGATACTTCAAAATGAGATATATATAGGTATACGCAGATATGTCTACATCTCAGCTTCAATCTGCTTACAATAGAATCCACCACGTTTTTATTTTTTCAAATAATTCATTCAGCTTCTTACGCCTTCTCTTCATTACTGAAATAAGGAATTTCTGAAATGTATTTTATGATGACGTCACATAGCCAACCTAACAATCAATGATAGCGTCGTTCCATGTTTACCTTCAGCAAGGGCGCAGCATCAGCTGATTGTAATCCAGTTAGAACCAGTAACGAGTGGCTAGGCGGCGAGAAGTGGCCCAACTCGTTCAGAAGCAACCCTGCGACCGAAGAAACCAAACGGAACTAACTTAGTGACCATTGTACTCACGTGGTTGGCTCACTTGCCCGACAACAACTTCTGCGGCAAACAACAACAAAAGTACCAGCCTACGCGAAATATTTGTCTCATTCGAAATCCAAGCTGTAACGTACGTTCTACAATCTGAATTAAAATTCAAATTGCTTTATAAATTATCGAGTAGTGATAACTGTAAGCTTACGAAACGTTGAACGCAAGTTCTTATTCGTCGGTAAGACGAAGGCACCCGTTCTACCTTAATAAGGAAAAAAATAAAATGAACTTGCATTATTGCTTCAGAAGCCATACTGAGAAGCTTTCAATACGTGGCTGCGCTGGGCTGAGCTCCTTCGGCTTCATGGAGCAAAAAAGACAAAACATACGAAAGCTCTCAAGGTTCGAGAGAGAGACACTATAATAACTTAAATTACGCTACTCTTATGGGAATTCATCTGTGCTATGATTATTTTAAATGTATTTAAAATATTATACTAACTTTCACGTAAAAACTCGCACCTTTCCTTTAATTCTGATGGAGGTAGTTGAAAAATAGTGATCATTGATATAATTAAAAATAAACAATGCCAAGCAAGACCATTAGACACATAAGGACTTAAAATATGACTGAAATTGAAATAGAATGATTTTGAAAGTTTGAAAGTTCAACCTGAGCAAAACTTTTCGATGATGTCTTTGTTGGCTACAAAGCCTTATAAAACAGAACATTCCCCGCTGCAGGAGGAAAAATAAAACATAAAAAGGCTTCGCTGCGGAGTGAAGCCGACCGTTGGAGTGTGTGCCGCGCCGCGCACACAGCCGCGTGGAGCTTACAGACTGTATCCATATGAAGAAAACACTACGTCGAGACATGCTAGTGTGTGCTGCACACTGCGCTGGTATCTCCATGCCGAGTATACATGTAATAATGTGAGTACATTCTAGTCGTTTTTTAAAGACTCGTTAATTAGCTGTAACCACAACAATGATATTAAGATAAACTCGACATCTGAAGAACAACAACAGCATACACCCATTGGAAAAGACTTTAAATTCGATTTGGACAACACTTTTTAATAGCACTGTGAATCATGATTATAATCCCAGATCAGGAGGCAAACGAGCACGTCATTATTCCGCTGGCAAGAAGGTCGGGGTGGCGACGGCAGGCGTCCTGGCGAAGACCGTCACGCACTCGCGTCAAACTAGTCTCATGACGTCACGACCCGCCCGGCGAAATTACAAAACCGGCCGGGCAGGCCGGGCGAGCGCGGTGCGAGCGGTGCGGCGCAGTGGCGGACGCACTGCCGCACGACCCCGACGCGCCAACAGTGTGACGTACCGTGGGCGGCGTCGCGACGCTGGGGCGCGCGCGGGGACTCGAGCACGCGGCGAGCGGCGCTACGGAGCGCGGGCGCAGGTGCTCTGAGCGCAACAGCCTCCGCGCGCCGGCGCCGCAGCCCTCCGCGCCCCTCGCCGCCCGCGCCTTCTCTCGCACGCACCAAAACGACGAATTTATCTTCCGTAAATGCCTTCATGGCCTTCCTACCCGTTGCCCAGGGTATCTCAGCTCTGGGGATTGTTATTGGAAAACTTTAATAACCTCAACTTTTTCCAGGCCTCGAATGACTGACTGAGTTTTATTTCTCTTTTATTCATGAATAAGTAAATAAACGTTAAAAAGACGAAAATTATTTTTAGCTTTGATCAATATAGTGAAATAGAGGTATTTCGGCTTAAGATAGTATTAGTGATGGATTGGTCAACAATATCTATCCTATCCATTTTTATCGTATTACAGATAATAAGTAGTATCAATAAATTGTTGCATTTAACGTGTTAGGATTTCTAAATAAAAACAGATTTCAGCTTCATATGTAAATAAAATGAAGTAATAAAATACCTAGGTATATAATATAGATTTTATCTACACAGCCTCGCAGCAAGAGTTGCCGGCGCGCGGCGGCGGCGGCGTAGCCTGGGGCTATGCCCGCTCCGCCCGCACCTCGCTCCTTGACTCTGATCCAACGACGTTACTTCGCGTCGATCTGAGCAGCTGTTACAAAACTGCAGTGGAATTACCCAACTTTACGCAACTTCCCTTATTGGACTTTCATGTCACAATATAAATATATCCATACTTCCATGCTAATATTGTATAGAGAACAGATTTGTATTTTCGTTTGTGACGATTAAACTCAAAAACTACTGGATCCATTTTGGCACAGAGATTGGCGAAACTTTGAGGAGTAGTATAGGCTACTTATGCTATGGTTTTATCTGAGCGAAGCAGGGACGGGCCACTAGCATTATAATAAAGGTGAACAACAGAATACATATCCGCGAGCTTAACTTACTTAGTAAAGAAATAGAACTAGTCCTATTTATTTAGTCGTAAGGGTTGTGAACTTTCCAAGGTGGTATATCCAATAAATTCTGAACATATCTATTTTAGTTAATTCTAGTGGGTGGTCCCTGGGGTGGTGGTGGCTTCCCTCGGGTAAAAACACAATAAATTATACCTACACCTTTTCTGTCGATTTTGAGAACCTAATACATTTTAGTACCTATATTTTCCTTATCAATATGCATTCATATAAATTCATTGAAGATTACATCCACATTTAAAATATCTATACATTAAACTACAATTAATAAAAAACATTAAAACTTAATTTCAAATATACCATTCCCTGCAGTTCGTCGTGCCCAGAAATCTGACAGTATACAATGATACACCTAAACCTTCATCAGGAATCACACTCGACGACCTCGGTGGCGCAGTGGTAAGGTTCTAGCCACTGAACCGAGAGGTCCCGGGTTCGATCCCCGGTCGGGTCATGATGGAAAATGATCTTTTTCTGATTGGCCCGGGTCTTGGATGTTTATCTATATATGTATTTGTTATAAAATATAGTATCGTTGAGTTAGTATCCCATAACACAAGTCTCGAACTTACTTTGGGGTTAGCTCAATCTGTGTGATTTGTCCTAATATATTGGTGAAAACCGCATAAAAATCAGTGAATTATTTTTAACAGTCAGATGCAGCAGATGACTTGGTATTATTATAATATGTAAGTATAAGGAAAACAATATAAATATACTAGCGACCCTTGCCCGTCTACGCCTTGTGTAATTTATGTATGTATAATCGGGAATAAACTGTTTAAATAATAGTGAAAACTGCATCAAAATCCGTAACCTTCATATATTACTTAATATACAAGATTTTAGTTACAATAATTTCCCTTTCTCCTATATATGTATAGTAAAAATTAATAAACCGATTGTCAAAACTTAAAACCTTTAAAATTACCGAATATTTATTTCCTAGCAAAACTACATATTTACGCTGAATTATATTTGCTATGACTTTCACTCCATATTTAGGGTTCCGTAGCCAAATGGTAAAAACAGAACCTTTATAGATTCGTCATGTCTGTCCATCCGTATGTCACAGCCACTTTTTCCGAAACTATAAGAACTAAACTGTTGAAACTTGTTAAGTAGATGTATTCTGTGAACGGCATTAAGATTTTACACAAAAATAAAAAAAAAAACAATAAATTGTGGGGCCATGTCCCCATACTTCAAACTAAAACTTTTTTTTATCAAACCCATACGTGTGGGATATCTATGAATTGGTCTTCCAAAATGTTATTGAGGTTCCTAATATATAATTATTTTTTAACTAACTGACTAAGTTGCTTTTAAATAAGAGAATTAAAAAACTCAAAAAATATATGATGTACATTAATTACTATGTAAACTTCCAGCGAAAATTGATTTGAACGAGATTTAGTAAGTAGTTTTTTTTATACGTCATAAATCGTCATAAACGGCAATTTACCTTTCCTTCATTTAGGTACCTAATTATAATGTTTACTTTTCAATAACTTATTTGAACATCGATCAACAAGAACTTTTATGTTAGGTATGTTACTTGCTGCTACGGAACCCTTCATGGGCGAGTCCGACTCACAATTGGCCGCTTTTTTTTTCTATTTTTGTGGGTCACGGAATACATTACTTACCAAGTTTCAACAGTTATAGTTCTTATAGTTTCGGACAATGTGGCTGTGACAGACAGACATGACGAATCTATAAGCGTTTTTGCCATTTGGCTACGGAACCCTATAAAACAACAAATTACTAACTACCCAAAATTACTACTTGTAATTTTGGGTAGTTAGTAAGTAGTTTTTATTATAGGTACGTCATAAATCATAAACCGCCATTTATCTTTCATTCAATCAACGCAAATCAAGACATATAATAAAACAGTAAAAAAAAGTGTTTCTATACATTGAAGATATTTAAATTAAAAAAATTGAGAACGATAGAGAATCAGTAATAGAATAAGAATTTTAAAAAAAGTATATTTGTCTGTTTGTTTGCACACGCTAATCTCTGGCTCTACTGGACGGATTTGAATGAAACTTTTTTTGTTGTATAGCTATAAAGCCTGGTCAACATATAGGGTATATTTATGTTGGAAACTGGAACAGCTCTAGCAGAACCTATAAAGAACAGCTAAACTGTAGGAAATATAGAAAAGTCACCTTAACAAAAATTGTTCGCCCGATGAGCATTTTCTGATGACGTATAAACATCGAAGATATGGAACATCTGATAATGAACTCCAACAGACCAGCTACACTATAACAGTTATGACAAAAGCGCCTTAACAAAAGTTGGTCAGCCTGATGAGCATTTTCTGTAGACTTTTAAAAATCGAAAATATGGAACACCTGATGATGAACTCCAACAGACCCGCTACACTATACCTAACAGATATAACAAAAGCATCTTAACAAAAGTTGGTCAACCTGATGAGCATTTTCTGTAGACTTTTAAAAATCGAAAATATGGAACACCTGATGATGAACTCCAACAGACCAGCATGACACAAGCGCCTTAACAAAAGTTGATCAGCCTAATGAGCATTTTTAACATAGGTATTTATAAAAAGACTCATTTAGTCCACGTTTTTAACCAAGATTCACAAACATCTTGAGACTCTCAAAAATCTATTTTATTCCCCATGTCTTCTTTGCCGCGAGCTCATCAGCAGCTCATCTATAATATATATGAAAATGACGTCTTAGTAAAAGTTAACCAATCTGATAAGCATTTCCTGTTAAGTATTAGTAGAAAGAAATTATTCAACTTGAGGAGCAGTAACGGTTGGCGTATTAAAATAAAAGTTTTCGAACATTTCTGAAACGGAAGTTCTGTAATAAAGTTAATCTTATATTTACTCTATACTATTATAACATAAGCTGGGAGTACCTCCATGTGGTGAAGGCGGAAACAATTTGAGCTAAGTTTCGATGACGACGGAAAGTATTCATTGAAAACTTGCCTGAACTGGCTAAAACTCCCATTTATGTATAGAATATGCCTTCGGGCTTATGTTATTTTGAGTGGTTACTTTCCAGTTTATCTTTAAGACACGGCAGTCTGCGGTTACGTAGGGGAGCAGTCACTTAGATTTTAATAGCAAAGAAAATATTTTAAATTGTGTAACCATGCCCATTAATGAATAAGTGTTTCAGATTTTTCTATAAGTTAACACTCAACTCTTTTAAAAGAAGGGATGAAAGATTGTATGGGACTTAATAAAAATTTGAAGATAAAAAGCTGAAAATTGGAAAACATACTCTTCATCATTTTTCTCAAAGAATGACCGAGATTTTACTATGAATTTCACGTGGACGAAGCCGCGGGAAAAAGCTAGTATGAAAATATACAAAAATCGATCAACAAGAACTTTTATGTTATGATACTAGCTGCTACGGAACCCTTAATTGGCTAGTCCGACTCACACTTGGGCGCTTTTTTACACCCTATTTTCATAAACCATGACGTTCTTCCACAGATATAAGAACATACTGTAATATTCATTTTTTTTTCGAGAGTGTTATTGCTAACACTGGTGTCAAATTTTATTCAAGTTCAAAAGACATCTGAACTAAATAAGTAGGTGCTAAGTATATAAATCAAATAAAATTTAAAAATATATACTAAACAAAAGCGACAGAATTTGACCAAATTTGGTAGATGGGACACGTGTAGAATATAATCCAGAATAGCACATAAGATAATATTTAGTATTCCGTACTTCAAAAAAAAATAGAACCCTTATAAAAATTATCGATAGAGACAGCCTGCCTTAACCTGTAACTACTGGATGGATTGAGTTACTGAAATTTTGTTCACTAATAGAGGTTTTTCTGAGTCTGTCACAGCTAGTTTTTACCGAAGCTACAGAAGCGATTGAGTTGAAATTTAATAATGTTAGAAATAAATACATTAAAACAAACCTAAGTTTGAAATAAATACATGAAAACAAACCTAAGTTTGTAAAACAAACAAACCAGTAACTTAAATGTATCTTTTTATTTTGGTGCCTCCTTTTGGGGTTAAATTAGATAATTAAAAGATAAGTTTTGTAAAATATATATTGTTATATAAGTATAAAAAGATAGAAAGAGAAGTTTCATAATATATCTTATTGTAACAAGATATATTTTACGAAACTTAGTAGTTACGTTACAGCTATCCCTATCGGTGGTTTTGAAACCATTTAGGTATATATCGAGGTTTCCGTAAGTGCGTTGATTGGGAAGTTTCAACCAATGTAGCTTATTCTGTAAAATATAGTTGAAGAAAATCACTTGAAAACGCAATTTACGAAAATCTAAGTATTCATCAGCTGTATTATTATTTCTGTTATATATTATAGATAAAGATAATCTTAATACGAATCTCGAATATTGTGACGACCGCCATAAGAACGCGGAGGCTTATTTAACTTCCAAGAATTGTTTAAATGACCGGTGAAAGCCACACAAACAGGTGTGTATCACATTATGGATATGGGTAGATGTGGTACCATTTTACAAAACACTCTTAAATAATTTCTGTACCGTAATTTTACGCATACCTTCCAACTTGCTTTGCTTAGAGCTTAAAAAAATACGAGAAAATTGAAGTGCAATACAATAATTTATAAGTTGTTTTTGAAACCATTCCCCGTACCAACATGTACCATTCCCCCTATCAGTAGGTAGGTAGGGGGAATGGTCGATTGCGAAATTGCTAAGCTTCAGTTAAAGTCAAAAAATATACAGGAACATTCTATATAGAACAGAACTATATAGGAAAACCTATAAGAAGTCTACAGAAGTGGTGGTTAATAGATACTTGGCATTGGTCTTGAGTTGGTAAAGGATTCGCGGTGTTTTCTCGAGGGGCTGAATTCAAAACTGTTTATTTAAGAATTATAAAAAATATATAGGTATATTTTAGATCCTCAAAGCAAACCCGGCATAGATACACCTAGGCGTAGCCTGCTTTTGTTCGACTATGTAGCTCAACTTAACCATATGTCTTCTCATTCTATTTCATTCTGTTTTTGTAAGTAAATGTAAATAATTTGTAAATATAGTGTTGATCGTATGCTCGGTAAGAAAGAAATGTTCATGATTTGCTTTATGTTTCTCTGTATTCTTATGAAAAATAAATTCTTTAAACCTATTTCCTTTTCTTTTATATAATGGGTTTGGTTATTATGGTTACATACAGAAGTACCTATAAATAAATAAAATAAAAATATTTATTTTTTGTAAGATCCTTTAAAAGATAATAAATGAAAAAAAAATTGTAAATCACATTAATACCTTCTGAACCTAATAAAAAAAATAAAAACTATCTATACCTACCTATTCATCTAATAGACATAACTCACACCACTACTAGTTGTGATGTGGATAGTTGAGATTTTTAAATTGCCTATCAACAAGTGTCTTTAATCTTTAATTATTTAAAAAACAATTGTAATAGAAAAGTCCAATTAACATATAGTGCGGTATGAGCATTTTTTTATCTAAGGATATCAAATACTTATATTTACTTAAATATAAGTATTTATATTTAAGTATCTAATAATAATAACCTATGTTGATGAAAAAAATATTGCAAAAATAAATCAAATTTTAACTTAGTTCAGTTCAAGTTCCAGTCCGTGAAAATAATTCACGAACTTCCTTACATTTTGCACATCTACTCAACTTCCCTGAGCGTCGCGTAGGTGCCGCTAAATTTTCGCGTCCATTTTTATTTTTAGAATGACCCTTCTAAATCTATGATAATACCAATTAATAATAATAATAACTTTTACTAAGTACTTACAAACGAAAAGTTTCTAGCCAACGGTATTATAGTGTAGCCATTAGATTACAACATGAGCTACCTATTTTAAAAAGGTTTAGAAAAATTTACCAGAATCTTATTCTTAAACAAATGAATCTTCATATTCAGATAATACTTGTAATTATATCTAAATAACAATTGTAGAGAGAAAATAAAAGATTTTGAATTGAGCGCCGTCCACGGTAGCCTATGTTTGACCTCCTAAGCCTCTTGGTCATTCAAATCCGTATAGTAAATTGTGACTACATTATTTATAACTGGAAATCTATAATATACTTTCAAATAAAATCCATTGTCTTACGTATATATAGCAGAATTGGGATACTTGTTTTCGCTAATAAATAAATGAAATTGATGAAAATATGATGGTGGCGCTAGTGGCTTTGCGCAAGTTTGCGGTGGAGCAGTAGTGTTTACGGCGAATAAATGTACAAAGCAGTTCTGTTACAAATTTCATCAAAATCAGACAAACAGTTGAGCCGTAACAGCGAGCTTTCGCATTTACATTATTGGTATGAATTAAATCATTGTGTAATATATGTATAAAGTTGTAAGTTGTTCTTGTGTACAACTAAGTTATGATCAGAAATTGTCTTAGTGATATCTGCTGAAATCTCTACAATATAGGTATATCTATATACATAATAGGTATATCTCGTCGAACTCAATCGGGTTTTTCTCCATACAATTTCTCTACACCTGGATAAGTAGGTTTGGAACCTATATATGTAACAAAATAGATGGCAACATTATTACACCGCTCCCCAAGCCAATTCCAGCGTGGAAACAATGTGGAAACATCGTGTTCTTGTCAACCCTTGTCATCTTTTGGCTGGCTTGTGTCAAATTAATTAAACGTCACCCATTCCGAGCCCATTCTCTTTTTCTTGAAAGCCGACAAGTGCGGTTTACTTGTAATTATTTAACAGTTGATTTTAATTTCCCAAGTCATCCTGTTCAGCTTTTGATTGCAAAATTCCAATTACCTACCGTAAGTATAAGTAATTATTTACAAAATATTTTTCCAAAAAATATAATATTTTAATACGTAACGCCTATAATCCTGGTAGGTTATAATTTTACAATAGGTACATTGTTATTTGCTTCCTTATAAAAATTAGAAGACAAGAAAAGCTTTAACAATGATAACACAATAGGTATTTTATTTACAATATTTCATCTATGGCACCTACTATACCTACCTACTAATGCTGAATATAGTTAATGTACCACCATAAAATTATTATTTCATTTGTCCGTAACTGAAAATTATTCCTGTGCACTGTTGTCATACATTCTTCTTCATAGTCGTATTCCTCATGGCTGAGGTTTCATGGTTATTAAGTGGAATGAAACACAAACAACTTTCTTGGCATTATTAATGGAGTGGTTTGCCATTGCCTTCTCCATGTCACACACAAGTTAATAAGAATCAACTAGTGTGCAGGTTTCCTCACGATGTTTTCCTTCACCGGAAGCAAGTGGTGGTCGATGAAAACTACTATACATGAGTGAGATTGGTATACAAACTCATGTGGAACGAGTAGGATCGAACCTGTGACTTTCGATCCTCAGGCGGGCGTCTTAATCATTACACCACCACCGCTTCATTCATCATAAGTAACCTTTTTATTTTTTTACAGAATATGTCTGCTTTAGCTCACGAAAAGGTTTGGTTGGATAGAACCATCTACAATGATGCAGAAAAAGCATATTATGAATCTTTGTCAAAGGTATTACACTATTATATTTTTTATGATTCATTATTGTACCTACATATATTAACTTATTATAAAATTATTTTGTGGCATGACTGGGAAAATATGCTAAGTATGTAAGTATTATGATATCCATGATAAAACTGGCATAAAATTGATTTAGTCATAAATTCATAACGAGTTAATTAATATTGCTACTTG
Organism: Plodia interpunctella; assembly: GCF_027563975.2. Lineage (NCBI taxonomy): Eukaryota > Metazoa > Arthropoda > Insecta > Lepidoptera > Pyralidae > Plodia > Plodia interpunctella. Next base: position 6,138,246 of record NC_071295.1, read on the forward strand.
TTTTGAATATAGTTGTTGTAATGAAAATGTAAATAAAACAATTGCTATCATTTTATAGGTTCGAGTACCATCACTAACATTAACACAATCATCTTTGGCCAATGAAGTTGCAAAGGCTAGACAGCACATCAAAAAATCTCTTGAATGTGTGAGTAAACATTGAAATTATTAAATTCACACATATTTATAAATGTTGAGTTTGGTATAGATAGATATACACTAAATAGTTTATCATTGATGTGCTTTTAAAATAGAAATTTCTTTAACATTTCCAGTAGCATTTAGTAACTGTAGTTGAAATTTTCAGATGGATAGTGTTGCTTCCTTGGCTGGTGTACCAAACACAGAGCTTAACAACAAAATCAATAGTTTATCAAAGGAAAATGTGGAACTAAAAAAAGCCATTGATGGTTTACGCAACTTGGTTGTCAGTCTTCAAGCAAGAGTAGAGTCTTTGGAATCAAATTGTAACAAACCCTCAGCTCAAGTAAGTTTGAAAACTTCATTTCTGCTTAATATTCAATACATGTTATGCAAGGCAAAATATAGAAGATACTGATCAATGTAACAGTTATTTTATTATATTGTAACAGTTATTTTATTATATTGTAACAGTTATTATATTGTAACAGTTATTATATTGTAACAGTTATTTTATTATATTATATTGTCATTAAGTGATAATCTTTTAATTTGCATTTTAAACAAACAACAAATTTTAACCAAACAACTTATTGTAGCCACAAGCAAAGCCTGCACCCCCAGATACACAAGATTCTGATGATGGTGTAGATTTATTTGGGTCTGATGATGAAGAAGAGAGTGCAGAAGCAGCCAAACTAAAGGAGGAGCGACTTGCTGCTTATAATGCTAAAAAGGCTAAAAGTGAGTATTTTAATTACATATTTGCAAAACATTCAAAGAGATTTTTCTCAGTATATGGTTTGAAAAATCCTAACAACCTAAGTTATAGCCACAGATTCTAATGTCCTAAAAACACAGATCTTTCTTCCAGAAATATTGTTTAAGTAATGACTTACATAATCCTATTTCTTTAATACATTTGTTTTTATTCGACAGAACCAGCCTTGATTGCCAAATCTAGTATTATTTTGGATGTCAAGCCTTGGGATGACGAGACTGACATGGCTGAAATGGAAAAAGCTGTAAGAAGCATTGCTACTGAGGGTTTGCTTTGGGGAGCATCCAAACTTGTGCCATTAGCTTATGGGATTCACAAACTTCAAATTTCTTGTGTTGTTGAAGATGAGAAAGTTTCTGTGGACTGGTTAACAGAAGAAATTGAGAAAATTGATGACTATGTAAGTTACATGTTGATAAATTAATTTCATAGGATGAAATGACAAACATTCTAAGGTTGGAAGACAAATGATATTATAAGCGATATAGATTTTTAATTCATTAGAAACTAGCTTTTGCACGCGGCTTCGCCCGCGTGATTTTCCATGGGAGCAGTTATTTTTCCGGGATGAAAGGTACCCTATGTCTTTCTCTGTACTTCAAACTATTTGTATGCAAAATTTCAAGAAGATTGTTTGAGTAGATAGGGTGTGAAGTTGTAAAAAATAAACATACTTTTGCATTTATAATATTAGGATTCATCACTCAATTTTTATGACATAATATTTATATCTTTACAGGTTCAAAGCATCGACATAGCTGCTTTCAACAAAGTTTAATAAAACCTAGATGAAAATGTTCTGTTCAATAAAAAGTGTACCTAATACATTCTTTTTCGTTTCATTTTATACTAGTCACCGCTCAAGCTGAAAGTAACAACTTCCTAAAACATCTAAAGTACACAGTGCAAAATAAGACAGTATCCGAAAATGACAACTTACCTGTTGATGATACCTGTATAATCACCATAGCTAGAACTAAGAATGATCTCAAAGACAACGATGGAGTAGATTTTGTTTTCGACAAAGGAACCGTAGAGCCAGCACTACTTAAGATATTATTGATCCAAAGTACTATCATTCGTAAATCAACCCAACATCTCGTCTTGGGCGGTGAAAAGACCGGTATAGTTGCATATTATGTATACCTGTCAATAAATAATAAAGATCGGATCGGACTATAGCTGAAAGACATAACTAGCAATACATGTCTCATACGAAAATTCTTAGTAGTGCTGGTGGTGTATTCCCATTTTCCCTGTCGTCGCCCATTAATGATTTTTTTATGATTGAATTTTAGTACTAGTTATATAAAAATATCAGTAGATGGCGCTTAGTGTATGTTAAAGCTTTTTATGCCAGCACTACACTGTCGCCGGTCTCAAGACACATGACGACGCAAATGCCTGCTTTTATCTACCGCAATGAAAAACCAGCAATGTATACGATTTCCACCATAGTTTGACATGCCGTTGAATTACAGTGTGGAGCCGACATTAAAGTCCCCGTGGGATTTATTGCCTCCAGCCCGACTAGAGATGTGCCGCTGAAAAATAAGGACTATTACTGCACATTTATCCCGCCAGAGTACAGCACTGTATGTTAGGTGTAAGCTTTGCCGCCGATTAAAACGTTTATTTTAGAGTACTTTATTAATCCTTTCATTATGTAAGCATTCGTTTGTGAAAATAGACAACAATGTAGCATATTCGGGTGCTGATATATTGGGAAAAGTTGTTTTCCATAAGATAAAAAAACTTCGAAAACTATGGGATACGCCTCACGTAAAATTTTCGAGCCAGTAAACGGTCGAAAAGAAGCTCGGAACACTTCACACGTAAAGACTTATTAAAATATGCATGGACTTCATACAGGTAAGATCTTCAGTCAAAATCAAGTTTATATCAGTTTATCAACACTCAACTGACCAAATAACAGCAGAACATAACCTAAAATAGTTTATTCTCTTCAGGATAATCCACTAAATCCTAAAAATCTCTAAATCCTTAAACTCTCACCACGATTGCGTAGAAGGTATTTTTGGTCGTAAATCCACAACAATATTGAAAATTGGCGCTTTTTGCCTTCATTGGCAATGTTTATGTGTACCTTATGTTGTACCAGTAACGCCATCTGCGCTGAGCTTTGCGTAATATTATCTGTTCTCAGAAATTGCTTCTCTTGCGATATTTTAGTTACGTACTAAAATATCATGACGCTGAATGTATTTTGAAACGCAAAACTGTTTCCGTGAGATTTATTGACTACGGACCCGACTAAAACTAAAAAGGTTAAAGTACGTTGGTATTCTTCATACTTTGACATGGACGTGGATCTAGACCACAGACCATGGCATTTCTTTCTTTTCTCGATTTTCGCTCGTGGACGGAGCTTCATGTCAATGTCACTTTGTTGTGTCAAACAGATTTGTGACGTGGCTGTATGGGCTAGTACCCTTTGCCTCCTCAATAAAACGTGGGAATAAACAAAAAAAAAGATTTGTGACGTATACAGACAAATTTTTCTTGATCTTTGCTTTGATTTTATTTAGCACTTTTGTTCGTTCTCTAGCCATTACTCGTAATTTTATGTTTTCAATAAATAAATACCTACCATGACTTCTTGTAAGAAATGTAATGCTGTCGGGACTGTAATTTTAAGAAAAATAGATAGCTATTGTGAATCATGCTTTCTTACTGGTACCAACCACAAATTTCGTGCATGTCTTGGTAGAAGTAAAACTTTATCGTCTAATGAAAAAGTTTTGATCTGTTTGACGAGAGGTCTTGGTTCCACAGTATTGCTGGATCTGGTAAAAAATAGCTTAGCCTTAGATAACCATAAGAAACTTCGGATAACACCTTATTTTTTGCACCTAAAAGGTAATCTACATAACCTTCAATTACTATTTATAAAATTTGTATATAATATGTAAAAATTCATTTAAAAAATTATAATAAAAAAAAATTCTGAGTGCCAACTCAATATTTTTTATAAACACTGGATGGGATAATGGGGAGAAAAAAGTGTATGTACTAAAATCAAAATTTCTACATATTGTCTGCTTGATCAAATTGCAGTTTTCTATTACCTACTTATAGTCTCTGAACTAAAGCTGTAATGGACGGGCAGACATGACAAAACTAAATATTCCTTGTTTTTTCGAAGCCATAGAATGTTTGTATATTATAATATTTTGTTACAGGTTATGAGAATGATGAAGAAAATCTAAATATTGCTAGTTCTATTATAGAAATATGCCAAACATATGGATTTGATGTATATATTTCCAATATATCAGATTATCTTAACTCCGATAGCACTCTTCCAGATGTAAATACAATACAAGAAAATAATATTAATGAAATTATGAGATTTCAAAAAATTCTAAATAGTATGCCACCTACTGCACAAAATGATTTTCTTGTAAAAGTTAAAAGAAAATTATTCATTAAATTTGCCAAGAAGCTGGAATGTAAATTTATTTTCACTGCTGAAACTACAACCACATTAGCAATACATTTACTTTCTAATATTGCAACTGGAAGAGGATCCCAGATACAAAATGACATAGTAAGTATCACAATAATTCACTATGTGCAGAATTTTTAGTGAATTACAAATGACAAATTAGAGCCACAGATGTGGCTGATGTCAGAGCACTCTCTTTCCTACTTTTTGTTCTTGATTCACAAATACCTACATATCTATTGAATCGTACTTTGAACAAAATTTATTATTGTTTTGTTTTTTCTTTTAGGGATTTTCTGACTGTAGAGATAATGCTGTCACAATATTGAGACCTGTCAAAGATATTACTGGAGAAGAATTGATTCATTACATAAATATAAAAGGATTGAAAGTTTTACACAACCAAAGTTCAAAAGGAAACAGTTTGCAATCAGTGATAAAAACATTTGTGACTGAACTCCAAAAGAACTTTCCAGCTACCATACCTACTATATGTAAAACAGCTGACAAAATTGGCATGAACAGCTGTGAAAGCAGTAATAAATGTGCAATCTGTGAGGTGAGATTTAAAAATTAGGAAACACCATTTTTTTTAATTAAGTGGTCCTTAACCCTTGGGTGCCTTTGTCCTTATATTAAATGAGATCAACACAAAAATATAATTTTTGAAAATACATGGTGGTACCTATAAAAGGTTGTCTTACCAATCACCAAGTGTGTTCATACAACATTAATTAATGCAGCTAAGTTTTTTACAACTAACAACTATATCATAAACATACTTGCTGAAACAATTTTGTGTGTGCATTGAGTGAGCACCCTTTAATTTTAATAAATATAATATTCACCAATTTAGTAAAGGTCTGAAAAGACTTGTAAAACCAATTTTAGAATTTGTAAAACAATTAGAACAGTGGGTGCAACAATTTTTATTGCTTAAAATGTATGAAATAATACTATTATTCACAATATTTTCAGAGTGATATAAATGGAGATTCATCAAAATTATCTGCTCTTGAAGCTTCAAGTTATTCAAGAATGATTTCATTAATGGAACCACCAAAAAGGAACAGTGATAAAAAATGGAATGAAAATACATCATTATTTCCATACATCCAAAAATCACTATGCTATGGATGCAGTAGAAATTATTCTGAAATGTCTAACTGTAGACTTCCAAGTCACATAATGATGTAAGAATAAATAATATAAAATAAATAATATTGAGTTAAAACAACTTTCCAAGGAAATATGCTACTCCTACCCCATGCTCTATATACCTATGACTATATTTTTTTAGTAAAAATAGACTTTAAGTAAAAATATTTTATGAATATTTTCGACTTTTTGTATCCTTACCTGTAAGTTTGATCAGTGAAAGACTCCAATGCAACTCTGAAACTGGAACCAAATAGAAGGAATGGAGAGAGGCTTTTGTCCAGCAATGTGGCACCTAATGGTGAATATGGCTTAGCGCGCACTACGATTAAACGCGAGCTATTTAGGAATAGCTAAAAACGCAAACGCGCACTGCAGCTGGCGTATACCACCATGGATTTCTGGCAAGTAGCGTGTGTTGTGGCATTGGTTATAAAATTGAGAAAGACGTAAACAACGCCGCAGCCATAAGTACTGGGTACATCATTAACAGACCAAAGACATTTAAAAGGATACTTTTGCATAATGTACAACGATGTGCAACAGCATCCTGATACATTTTTTAATGACTACAGAATGTCTATTGGCACTTTTGATAAATTATTACAAGCTGTGGGCCACAATCTACAACATGAAGACACTAGATTTCGTAAGGTAATATATAAAAACCGAGCGCAGTTAAACGCCTGTGCGTGCGCGCCACCATTCAAACAATCGCGCGTTTAGAAACCGCGATTAAAGCGTAGCAGTTACGTTTTTTTAATCAGTCACTGAAAAAAGTCGTAAATGCGTGTGCTTAAGTATAGCAAACTTATGTTACGTTTTTTGGCGGTTTCAGACTTACGATATAACACACGTTTTATCGTAGTGCGTGCTAAGCCTATAAATAATTTCATTCATTCATTTGGAGTGAATTAACCAGTGGTAACGATAGTCATCACGGAGTCAGATTTTCTTAAAGACTAGCTTTTGCTCGCGGCTTGGCCGGCGTGAATTTCCCACGGGAACAGTTATTTTTCCGGGATGAAATGTCCCGCATACTTCAAACATATGCAAAATTTCAAGAAGATAGAGCGTGAAGAGATAACACGCAAAATATATTACTTTCGCATTTATAATATCAGTTTGATTATACTAAAGGCATCAAGGCATTATAGATTGATATGATTGATATATCCGCGCGGGGCCCTTTCTAAATCTCTTTATATATCTGTGCATGATACTAGCCTGGCTTACAAACAGGGTCGCTAGTGAAAAGTAATTTTACTCTATCAAAAAATCGAGATTAATGTAGAGATTGAGAGATTACTTTAGAATTTTTTGTTTATTGCAAATATTAATCGATTACGTTACGCCTTACTCTGCGTATAATATAGAACCGGAACTTGAAGAAAATATATAGATCAGCTGAAATTTTTTAAACAATCTAATGAAAAGTCAATATTTTTCACATACACACTTCTAATAACTGTTTGTATACGCACTTCTAGTGACTGTGTAATCAATTTATTCATTTCTCGTTTTCGATATATTGGAAATTTCGTTTTGGGCAGTTGAACTTGGTGTAGAGGCAGAGTCGCGTACCCCACTCGTCAGCTCTTAGCACCGCGTATCATCACGCAACTATTGTTAGAAAAATAGCAACAAGGTGGGAATAATATAAGCTTTTTTAACTATTGCAAAATTGTCTCGAGCTCCGGTATTCAGCTTGTGGTAATTTAAAGATATACTTACTAACAATCTATACATAATGTACCTCAATAAATAGCTTACTTAAATATAAATCTATGGACTTTCACTTCGATTTGAAAAAATGTGATGTTGGAAGGCTTGCTATACGCAATCCAGAGGTTCGTATCGCAAAACATATAGGCGAGCTACAATTTCTGATATCTAATAGGGAAAACCACAGGTTTTGATCACAACAAATAATAATAATATTGGCTATTGGTGGCGTATCAATTGTAAATCCATGAAAATAATCGAAAACATTTTCAGGCAAAAGTTAGTATTGTTTATTAAGAAAATTTTGATGCAACAACTTCAAGTTATCACACTAAAAATAAATTATAATCAATGAGGCTCGCCTTCAAATTGAAGATACGATTTGATTTTAGCTAGATATATTATGTATAAAGGACAGCTAACGTAACTTACTAAAATAAGCTAATAGAAACAATATTTTATTCGACATTGTCTAATTATTTGAAGTTACTGGTCTCCTTTATAAAATATGTAATAAAAAGAAAACGATTAATTAATCATCTTAAAATTTTGTATTTATATCACACATATCTACAGTTTACTTCTATTACATAAATACAAAATTTTAAATAAAAGTACCAACGAAAAGCTGCTAACCAGTACTTGCAAGTGGTATGCAGATGTTATCAATATTATATTATACAAGTAATTACAATATCAATACCATAGGTTAATAAATGCAAAAGATCAAGTGCAATGAAACTGAGACTTTCATCATATCTCAATAATTAATATTGATTTTTTGTTTTCATTAAAAAAATGATGTTTTAGCTTTCACTTCAATTTACCCTCCCACCACACTAGATACTCACAAAGTAACAGCTTTAGTTCATGATCACTTCATGGACTTGATTCAGCAGTTTATATCAGAGATACACTTTTAAAACAATGCATAAACCAGATTTACTAATATTAAACACTAAATTATATTGTCTTTCCAAATTATATTTTCCTTTATCAAACATTGGAATTACATAGGAGATGTAAACTAATGTAACTTGAACAGAGATGATGTTATTCACTGTGTTCCTAGTGTAAGTGTTTACACCAACATTGGCCTCTTCAGTTGGTGTTCATTTTACAGTGTCATCTGGAATCTTGTACAGGTATATATTCAATACATAGCATTATTTAAAGAGGATTGCTATCTCTTCATAACAATTATTCTGCAGAATTTATTGGTCCTTGCAATGCATTAGGAGTTGGAGAACTTGAGGACACCATTCGACCCTGCTCCTTAACAATTGGATCTGAAACATATATGTAATTAATTTATTCAATTTGAAAAACATAAAATACAATACCAATAAACAGTAAAGTACAATACAAATAGTCTGTCATTAAACTGCTAAACATAGTTGAGATTAACCCTGAATAAATTGCAATAACAAATCACATACAATAATAATAGTCAACACTTTTATCAAAAGAATGGGCCTACTGTATTGAAATCTACACCACAATCCTAACATAATTCTAAACTAGAAAATACTTACAGAAGTAAGGATGATCCATTGCCTCACGCGCTGTATAACGCTCATAATGGTCATAACGCAGAAGACGATCAAGGAAGTCTAACGCTTCAGGAGAAACCAAATGTTGATTTTCAGAATGAACAAACCGTTCCCACCGTTTACGAGAATGTCTGTAAAAAAATAATAACATTAATACATACTATACACTCTTTAGAGTCTAAATCTAAGGTACGCTATGCACTGTCAATTAATGTTACCAAATCACTTACCTTCCAAGTATATCATTAAATCGAGGATCCAGTTCTATATGGTATTTATCCAAATATTCAAATAGCTCTTCAGTGCCCAGCACTTTAGCAATACGCACAAGTTGGTCATAGTTGTCATGACCATGGAAGAATGGCTCCTTACGGAAGATCATGGATGCTAACATGCATCCTAATGACCACATATCTAAAGAGTAGTCATACATTTGGTAATCCACCAAAAGCTCAGGGCCCTGAAAAATAAGTATTAATTTTAACAACCAAATTAGGTCCAATTGTTGAACGAACCAATTGTTCATTGCATATAGGAAATTTATTTACTAACCTTAAAGTATCTAGAAGCAACACGAACATTGTACTCTTGCCCTGGATGATAAAACTCTGCTAAACCCCAGTCAATGAGACGTAACTTTCTGTTATCGTGATCAATCATTACGTTATGTGGCTTCACATCTCTGTGCATAATGCCCATACTATGGCAATAATCTAATGCCTTCAAAAGTTCATACAAATAATATCTAAAAAAGAAAATTATTAAACATTTGCATTTACATAATAAAACTATAGAGAAAAGAGTCAAGATAAACTATACCTTATATCATAATCTGAAAGAGTTTGATATAGTTGTTTAAAATCAGTGTTGTTCACATGTTCAAAAATTAGAGCTGGAGTACGGGAAACAGGATCTTTGACTACTGCTTGTAAAGTAATTATATTTGTGCCTCCTCTTAAGTTTTCTAATATTTTTATTTCTCTTTTTATCTTCTTCTTTTTGACAGGCTGGAAATAAAAATGTTAAGAGATTGAAAAATGAAGAATATTGCTACTATTACACAAATTTCTTCACAACAAAAAAAATATAATAATTTTACACACATAGTAGTGTATTTTCAACAAAAACTGATATATTTATTACTGATATATTCTTTCATCAATGTTAAGCCTGTGATGCAATGGGTCATTTCCCACAGATTGATTACTTACTAGTTGTATGATTTTAATATCTGTGGTTATAGCAATAAGTTTATTTTTTGTTTATTTTTTAAGTCAAAATAAATGTGCAGAACCTAGACAAACCATTATATGATTTCAGGTACCATAGTGTTTGAAACTGTTATTTTTGTTATGTAAATAAACTAATAAAATAAACACAATAATATATTATTAATAAATAAATTAATAAAAGAAATATGTATTGGGTAGCATGCACATTTTCTGTAGGAATACCTGGTAATCAAAATGTTTTGTAGCAATGAAAGAGGGTATTTATGCTATTTTCCTTATGTAAGCAACAGAATGGTGAGCATAAAGGTGGTGATCATAAGCACATTTGAAACACATGATGGTTAACTCATAATACATGTGTAATCTGATATCAAGTATACAAAAAAAAACAATTTAAAAATGACTAATGTCACATCACTAAAAGTATTTAAATGCACTGTATTTCATTTTGATCAGATATTCACAAGCAACTATTTAAGTGTTCTTTTTCACACACTAAAAAGTTTAAAGTTCTTATGTGATGATATTCTTGAGATTCTTACCTTCAATATTTTAACTACACACTTTTCATTATTTGTGATATTTATCGCCTCAAATACTTCACTGTATTTTCCGCGGCCAAGTTTTCGAACTAACTGGTAGTCTTCTTGGTTGCCCCAGTCAACCACGTAGCTTTCGTAGTCCCAGTATTCTCTTGGTTTCTGTGAGTTGACATCGGCATAGACCCGGGCTCTACTAGGAACTGCCATCGCACTATACCTCTGCCAACCTAAGGTTTTATCAGCGATACTCTTTCCGGAAATCGCATATGTCTTGAGTAATGATACTGTGAATAAAAATAAATTTCAACGTCACTTGCCAAATTGACTACAAAATCGCACTAGATCATAAAATTTATCCATTAATTTTTCACTGTATTGTAAGCGTTATGACTACGAGCACTCAATTAAAGTATTGTGATGTATAACCTAAAAATGACATCCAGCTCAGTAAATTCGGGCTACATCAACTAATATTATTTAAAATCATCGGCACTAATTACACTAAAACTCAATACTGTATAAACTTTTGCAAATATCATTACTATTAATTGATCTCACGACATGAAACAAAATTTGAAAGTGTCTTCCCAGAGAAGAACGCACGCCATTACTCGTCAAATGATCGAATGTTTCAGCACATAATCATACCTAACACATTACTGGTAGTTAATCCTATTCTAAACAATAAATAGTTGCGGCATTCATGAAACTTGTGAAAACTATAAATTAACGTGAAGTCAAAGCTACAAAATACACTTTTATCACAACTAGACCGGCTCAAATCCAACAAATTTCAAGATGGACGCCCACCCATTTATTTTACCACTACTCCTGTACCTACTCTAGCAAGCAACTCTACTCGTTTGATACTACCACTCCTAGTCGATTTATTATTCGATTAAGAATAAAACGCGTATATAGATTTTAATTTAATTGCATGAAATGGAAAAACGAATGAGATGAATAAGAAAAGGAAGATTATTATCCTGCTTTTTGCTTTCTCTCAAATAATATTATCAAATATTGTTCCAAGAGTAAATTAATTATACTTATTTGCTTAAATTTGATATTGTTAATAAATGTTCATATGTTACTTATGCATTTTAAATAATTAAATAAATTTTTTGGTATACTACTCCTCCTTTTATCGAGGGAAGATCTCAAGATGGGTTAACTCATTCGTGCGGACAACCAAAACCAAACTTTAACCATACTTGTCAAAATGTCCAGCGAGTATCGATTATATACGTAGATTTATTGATAATCGATACTTGCTACATTCGATAATCGATTATTAACACGTTTCTTTTTACGCAAACTGCAAAAATAATACTTGTAATAAATTGATAATTTCTCTCTGTAACTGTAATTTGCATTGGTTAAGTCTATTGGTTGAATTTGATTCAAAGGCTAGGACTCTATGTGCAGAGTGTCAATAAATAATCTGAAATACCATGGAATTAGTAGAAGTACGTTTACTAAATCCATGGAAATACTAATTTAAATTGCTGCCTACCTACCTACGCTTTCCAGTTAGTTGTCATTGTAACTGAATGGCCACCATGTCGGTCATAAGCACGTCATAAGAAAGAAGATTTAGAAGGGGGGCGCGCGCGCGGCCCCCTGTCCGATCATGGGAAGTAGGTAGGTACCTACCTAATCACAGTAGGTAGGTCATATACTCCGCCCGATAAAGAAGCCCATTCACTGCCGTCCACCGCCAAATTTATGAGTGAATGCCAATGCAAAAGAGTGAAGTAGGTATACTTCTGGTGAATGCCTCTTCTGCACAGACATAAATTATATGTCTGTGCCATGTAATTAGTAGGTACGAGTATGTACCTACTAATTATGTGCTCTTCTGTTCTGTAGACGGAGGAAGCTAAAGCTATAGACCCCGTGATATATTCCACTTCGCTCATACAAGAAAGAGATAGGTATGTTGAAAAGAAATACATGAGAAAAAACAAGACAGAGACCAGACATCCCTCATCATTTAAGTAGGTAGGTACTTATTGCTGATTGAAATCCGCCACTTTTTATGAAATTAGCCGGATTGGTCCGGGACGTTGTATAGCAATCTTTTATTTCATTTAGTTATGTTACGAGTCGTCCGTCATCTATATAGTTTTCTTGGTCTTTGCTTTTCTGGGTCAGCTGGGTGCAGACTGCGAATTTTGTATAATGTATTTACTTCATGGTGATTTCTGTAGCCCGCAAATAGATACTGTAGCACGGTGAGTTGTTGCAAATATGATGTGAGCAGTCCCGTCCTGCCTCTGTTCCTCAACTATGAAGTCGTACACAGAGAAAACTATAGACATCGTCATATTTTTCGTTTCGCTTATACAAGAATGAGAAATGATTTATCATACCTATTAGAAATAAGTAGTAGTCATAGAGTGCTAATATCTTTTGTCCCTCATCGTGAGCCTGATTTTATTAGGACCAATCTGCTGCTTTGTATTTGTATGAAATGGGCCAGGAAGTTGTATGGAACTGTAGACTTCCCAACCCATTCATTTGGCTACGTTAGCTCGTTTTTAGTTGTAGATAGTATGTCTTAGCTATAGATAATACCGAAGCCCGCACTACTTAAAGTTTCACATTTCACCGCACAAGGAGAGATCGGGCCACAGGTGAAAGAGATTTTAGAAGTTATATATTCAACCTGTGATTAAGGTACCTAATGATATTGATCCACCTACGAACGACGGCTAGTAATAATTAGACAGTGTTTTCAAAAGATTGATCACAGGCAAGTCGTAAAATCACGACTGAATATTTTAAATTTCAGTTTACTTTTAATACGGAGTCTGGGGTTCGAGGCATCATCATCAGCTTTTTAATACCTATATTACTTGGGCACTAAATATGAGAATGGATCCATACTAATATTATAAATGTGAAAATGTGTTTGTTTATCCGCCTTTCACGTTAAAACGGAGCAACGGATTAAGTTGATTCTTGGAGTGGAGATAATTGGGAATTGCGGGCGTCGGGCGGAGCCGAGGGCAATAGCTAGTATACGGACAGATAAAGTAAAAACTAATAATATATGTTACGACGTTACGTTATATAATAGCATGTGTTACGTTAGGTATAAGCTTCATATGCTTACTTTTAGATGAAGTAATGTTAATAGTCCAAATATAACTGATGAAGTCCAATCGTTTAGACTCATAGTTAGGTACAGTCAACAGCACATGAAGTTACCCTGCATAAACCTCTATGGCGCGGTAATAGCGGCGAGTTTGCAAAGAATTTGAGTAAGTTGATGTGCTGTTGACTATACTAGCATTCATGCGCCCGACTGCTAGGTCTAACCGGTATAAAGTCTTAAGCTAGGTCTAGCCGAAGATAAGAAAGCTGCCGGTCCGATGATACACAATAGGTGTATTATGTAGGTACCTGTCTATGTGTTAGCCAGTTCCGCCCAATCGGGCAAAAAAACAAATGTCTGGCCATTCCGCTCGCGCCTGGCCCTGACAGAAGGGTATAAACCCAAGAAACGCTGGGTTGATGTCGTCAAGGATGATATGCAATGCCAATGATCTGACAACTAGGGATGCCGACCACCGTGTAAAGTGGAGTCGCAAAAGTAGGAACGCAGACCCTGGGCTCCGACGCTCAGAAAAACCGGGAAAACGCTCAGATGAGAGAGAGATTTTGTTAAAAAGACTCGAGGTGGTACTTATTTCATATGTTACGGCTAAACCCACCTAGGTTTAGCCGGCCAGACCTAGATGCAGCCGGCCCCGCGCCGCCGGTTCGATGATTACACATATAGGCGTATGTGTCCCCTTTGGCCAGGGCCTGGGACGAACAGCTAGCATTCCAATTACTTACATGGCTGATTTAACCAGATGGTTGCGACATAAACACATTTGATGAGACAATACATATAATGTTATTTTATTTAAAAATTACAGAGACACAAAAAATAGATACACACACAAAAAATAGATTGTGTGTATGTGAACAAAGCAATTTCTGAGGAGATAGGTTTGACCTATGGTATATATAATGTATAGAGCTTGTTGTAAATGATTAAGTTTAATTATTATACAAATTTTAACGAAAATAATTATGGTTCTAACTCGGTGCTTCTTCTAGATTATTACATAACTCTTTATTATGCGTGTATTATTACAAGGCTAAACAGTAGTACCTAACTATAGAACAGACTATAAAAGTAGTGGCAACTTAGTACGCTTAGCATGTTAACTGTCCACATAACAAACATACATACCATCACAACCATTTCCCGTGGTGGAGACACTATGGATATCCACCATCAAAACACATAAAACGTATACACAGAACAATTTCACTCATATTTATTACGTATTCGATATAGGTAAGTACACTTACTTACCTAAAATGAAAACAATTCTGAATGTCATTGTTAGTCTATGATCTTATATCTTATCTTAAACATTTCTTTTTTGTGCCGTATTTACCCTATTGCAATATGAGATATTGTTACCTACTTCGAAGTTTTTTATTATATACATTTAGTATTGGGTAAGTACAGGATGATGATTATATTGACTTCCTCCAAATAAATAAAATAAAATATTGGCTGGGTAATTTAGGCTTGGGCGCGTGCCACAGTTAATAAAAGTAAAGAAAAATTATTAATTTACTATATTCTAATCAAAGTTACATATAAGCTAGCATTTGAGAACTAGAAAATTGAAAGTTATTTCTTGTGCATGTATTCATTCACCTTTATTTCAATGTGAGAGAGAAAAAATAGAAATTTACATAATATAGACTTTTTTAAATCTAATAGGTACTTTATGTCTTTAATCATTCAATATTTATTTGCAATACTGTGTAAACAGATGGTTTATCTTACATTATAGAAACATGTATGCAGCAAAATTTAAGCTGAAATTAAAATTACAAATAATTCATATAAAAAAACATTAAATAATAAAATATTCATAAAATATTATAAGTTGGTCAAAGTTTTCACTTAGGTCATACAAAGTAGTTTCCATCAGCCATGCAATCAAAACCTTGTCTAAGTTCTTCCCGTGCAGTTCTTTTATTGAAAGCACAATAAATTTATTTAATGACTAGTTTTTGCCCGCTGCTTCGCCTGCGTGAATTTCATAGCAAAATCTCAGTAATTTTTTTATCAAGTACTCTGTAAGACTGGTAAACATATATGATTCAAATACGCATTTTTTCTCATCTTTAGTTCAATTTTTTGTTTCCCGCTTCGTGTCTCGTCCCGCAAACTTGTCCAATCCCAATACCTGCTATGTAATATAAGTAGATATCCCGTACCGTTTCCTACATATTGTGCCATCATGTTTTTTGCAATGTGTCCCGTCCTGTTTCCTACTACGTGTCTCCTTCCTATTTCCCGCTCCTACTCTCACTCCCACTTTCTGCAACGCGTGCCGTCCCAATTTCCATGACGTTTTACGTCCCGGTTTTTTATTAACCACAAACGTAAATTAAACATTTTTTGTATTTACTATTACTGTTATTTACTACAAAAAGTAAGTGTTTCAATTTTCAGCTTTTTATCTTGAAAATTGTATTAAGTGCCATACAATCTTTCACCCCCCTTATAAAGGGGTTGAGGGTTAATTTTCAGAAAAATCTGAAACACGTATTCATTACTTTGTTGTAAACAACCAAAATCCAAATTTTCAAGTCACTAACTGCAACGGTGTAGAACTTTCATATTTACAGTTTTTCACCCCTTTCACCCACTTCGGAGTAGAATTTCCAAAAATCCTCATCTGGTGCTCACTTACACTCACCTACATGCCAAATTTCAGCTTCCCGCCCAGCAGTTTTTCGGGTATATGTTGTCTGTCAGTAAGTCAGTCACGGAGTTTTATACTGATATATTGATACATACTGCGCCCAGACTATCTATATCAGACTTTAATCGATAAAAACAATTTGTTTATATTCTGTTTACAGCTTTCTACAAAATTTTTAAGTAAATCGGCTCCGTGGATTATTTTAATTTTCAATTATTCTATGGGAACCTGACTTAGTTTTTCAATTATTCTATGGGAACCTGACCATTTACCGGGATGAAATGCATCTAATTTTCCTACTGGTCCCTCCTCATTTTCCGGGATGAAATGTCTATAAGATGTTAACCCGGGATTCTGAGGTAGTTTTGATTCATAGTTTTTCAATTTTTCTACGGGAACCTGACCATTTACCGGGAGGAAATGTATCTAAGATGTTAACCCGGTATATAAGGTACCTACATACCAAATTTCAACCAAATCGGTCCAGTAGATTTCGAGTGATACGCGTTCAGACACAGACAAAAAATTTTAAAACTGTATTTTCGTCATCTATATCAGTAACTAAGTATATTCCATGAAGAATTTAAAAAATATCTAATGTACAAATTTGGCCTTTCTTCAATTTTATTATATGTATTGATTGATGGCAGTACAAATAAATAAATTATTATACCTTCTGTCGCCGTTGTGGTCTTAATTGTAATTCATTGCGATACCTGAATAAAGCGGGTAAGTATTATTTTGTTTAAAGAATGGTCGAGACCAAGAAATGTGTATTACATAAAGCTCGTATTCGTTTTTTTAGAACTTGGTCAACACCAATGAAATTCCCTCAGCTGAAACTTTTTTTCTATTTTTAGCAAATTTATAAAATTTGCCTAATCGGGGAGGATAGGCAAATTTTCCCGAACCCCTTAGAAGGAAGATATTTTACGTGACCGAGCATCAATAGTGAAAAAATAATTATATACTTATATTTTATCAACATACTGTAATTTTATGCTTTTGTACAAGCTAGTATTGCTTATCATAAAATAGCCGACTAGCTATAAATAATCGGTACATTGCATTTACTTGGCAACATATTTCTCAGTTTGTTTATTTAAAGTGGAATACAAATTCACATTTTCTACACTCAGAATGCATTTTCTACATTAACACATGAGGTATATAAACATTTGTGTTAGGTGGCCGGTCAATGGTTTTGTCTAATGATACTTTTGTCTTTTTTAATTTTTGATATTACAATTATTAATTAGATTATTTTGGTTGTGACACTGCTGTAAGAATTTTTAAATAATACAAGATACCGAACGAACAATTTTTTATATTTTGCGAAATGGGTACGTATCTTTCTTTAGTTTCAGAGACGTATTTATTCTTGAAATATATTGAAAAAAAAGAAGTATTATAAATCTTAGACCCTAAAACACATGTCATTTCCCTTTTCAGGTCTGGGGTCCATGAAAGAAAACCTACTCATATTGCAAAATTGAAAACAAAAATAGATATCATTTTCATTTTCTTGTATTTCTAAAAACCCACAAGTCACCCAGATTGCAAAACTGAAACACAGAATTGTCAGTCATGTTGGATCCAAAAATATTTCGTATTTTATACCCCTGAAACCGATATAAAACTAAAGAACTAGTACAGTAGCCAAGTGGGATAAAATATTCCATCTTCGCAGCTTATCCATACTAATATTATAATACTAGCTTTTGCCCACGCCTTCGTGTGCGTGAATTTCTCACACTTGTAATATTTCTGAAAGACTGTTGATAGATGTCACATGCCTATGTGATATAGACAATCATTATTAGAAGATGGCGTCGTCGGCAGAACGATATAATTAATAATTAAATGTGTACTAGAAGACCAAAGCAAATAAAGATAACTGTACCAATCATACAAAAAGTGTATTTATTACAATGGGAACAAAGGAGGGGCCCGAGGCAACACAACCAAACAAAGACCTATCCAACAACACTATAGGAAAGATGAACAAAACATTCCCACTTTACGTGCCTGTATTAAAGATTTTCTTCGACTACTTTGGCGGCGACTTAGGCGTGATTAATGTGTATACTTATATTAAATTATATCATTCTAGTCCTAATTGTCTTTGACTAGACCGCGAAGGGACGGACTGACAGACGGACATGACGAAACTATAAGGGTTCCTTTGTTCAGGACTACGGAAAGAGAAATAAATAATCATGTAATGCCAAATTTTATATTGGTTGTTATTCATGTCATACATGTTTTTAAAGTAAATTGAAATAATAAATTAAATACGATTAAAAAATTTAGAAGTCTATATTACATTTTAAAAAATACATTTTTATATATGTTAAGGTTAAACACCTAAATTTAGCCGGCTAGACCTTAGAGAGTTGGCTACATTTAGGTGTAGCCTACTTATGGTCGCCTAGTTCTAAGTTTAGCCTTTATTATTTTAGCCGATCTCTGCTGGTTACAATACTAGGTTTAATGTGCTTACCTTCCACTAGACCTAATTTTTGCTTTTATCATATCTGCTAGTCCTAGGTATTCTGCTAGTGCATTCTGCATGTTCTTCTAGTCGGTCGCAGGTGATTAAGTAGATTTCCGATTATATTAATTAATGTATCAACCCACTGAGACCGGCTGTACGTACACATATACACTCCGGCTATACATCTAATATCTACAAAACTCAGGTCCAAGAGGACAAGAAATAATGAATATGCAATTGCCTAAAATTTCACGTAAGCACTTAAGATTTATTATTTACAAGCTTTACACTGGGGCTTCGCTTTCGCTTCAATTTCGGGAAATAACGAAAAATCTAGTTTTTAGCAAAATCTAGTATGGATAGATTTCGATAAAATTCGGTAGACGGGTGGATATTTTTTGGTATATTAGGATATACCAAGCATATTCACCAAATTTTATCTAAATCCATTCAAACTAGACTTTGCGTGATTGTTATTTCGACAATTTCTACCCAGGCCAGGTCGCAAATAAAACATAAGTGAATAACGGGAGTCGTAACCTAGGAAGCGGCATCGGTGACAATTAAGAGCGAGGTGTTAGTGGGGAGGTGGTCGTGTTCGAGGCGGTCGAGACGGCCGAGGCGCGCCACGCGCAGCCCGAAGGCGGCGCCGGGCTGGTAGGTGCCGGGCGCGGCGCACAGCGCGCGCACGCGCACGCGCGCGCTCGAGAACCGCGCCAGCGACACGCGCACGCCCGTCGCCGCGCCGCGCGCCTCCGAGCTCAGCGCGCCCGCCCATCCCATACACCCGGACGATTCCCTATAACCAAAAATATGCGTCACACGAAAGGTCTTGATATTATTATGGAACACCAGCTACACCCGGAGTTTTGCTCCCATTGTTATTTTAGGACAAAAGTACCCTTAACCCTTATTATTTTAGGATAAAAGTACCAGTAACCCCTAACCTAAGTACTGTTTCTTTTCCTACTGAGTTAGAAAACAGACATGCGGCCCACTTAATTTGAAGTGGTCGCCGTAGCCTATGGACACCTGCAACAAAAATGGTGTCACACCTGAATAAATCATTCCACGCTCTTTTTGTCTAATATCTAGAAAAAAATGGCAGGCAACTCATTTCACAAACTCAAGAGTAGGTTAAAGGAAATTAATTTTAAAGCGCACAGTATGCGACACTTATGGGCTCCAAGGTGTAAGTATATCACAAAAAGTATTATAAATTAACAAAATACACATACCTGTTCTGTTGTTTCGTCATTTCTATGAAAACTTCAACGGGAACCTCGTAACAGTTTACAACATTGATTGTAATTGGCACCATGCAAAGCTTATTTTGCGAGAAGTTGTGACTGATTCTGTTACTGTGTTCTAATTTGAACAGGACAACATTATCTTTCTTAGTCTTCTTTTTCCCTTCAACTAAATCAGATTTACTGTCACATGTTTCGTCGAGATGTAGAGAGGGCAAATCTGGTGATATAATATTATCTTTATCGTGTGACAGAGCCTTGGTGAAGCATTCCAACCAAATACAATGCTGTCCTACGGATGTCCTATTTTTAGTTTTGTTATGTACCAGCCACCTGAGTACGAACATGGACCGAATGAGGCCAGTGTTATTATTTCCCTTGTCTTGAATCAATGGATCTGTGATGGATGATTGCGAGTCCAGCACAAATGTTGAATAAGGTGGTTGATTGATATCGGGCGCACTTTCCGGGTGACCTTTGGATATTTTTAAACAACTGTATTCTACTTTTTTATCAGCAATTTGTTCGAGAATCCTCCTAGCTTTGAAGATAAGGTGTAACCTTTCGTGGGCAACGAGAGGGTCGTCTCGATCTTTGGCTGCAGTAAGATTGATTAGCTTCCAATTCCTGCTCAGCAGGGAGGCCTCCAAAACTTTAACTTCAATATTGTCATCTTTTTCGTTACTGATGTTTTTTACTTCTACTGCTAAGCTCATGTTTTCAATCGTTTCCTGATTCACGGTTTCCAAACTGCGGCGTGGAGTTATCGAAAGTTCTACAGAATCCTGTAATATATTTTAAAAAATGAATTTTCATTATTACTTTCATAGATACTAAAATATCAGTGAACAGTGATCATAATCAAGTTGCGCAAGATACAGATGTAAATAGAGGCAAATATATAGAATGTTGAGATGGATGTGTTTGTGACGAGACTTGACAAAAAATATAAACAAATAACGTATACACAATAAATATATTAGTGCAAGTATGAAAGTTACTCCGGTAGTAGATACGTTTAGGGGCAAAGGCTATCATGGTTTGGCCATGTAGCGAGAAGAGAAGGTACGTATGTGACAAAAAAGATGATGAATATAAATGTGGATGGATTGAGAGGAAGAGGAAGATCGAAAAAGATGGTATTTAAAGTAAATAAAGCTATGACAGGAAACAGATAGTTGTGGCAGGATTAGTAGATTAGTAGCCAAGGGCTGTACGGCATCAATTGTAGCCCGAGATGCTTACACTCGAGCTAACTACTCTGCTTTACATCTCGATTGTGAAGTAAATGTAATTATAAAAAAATAACAAAAACAAACAATATTTAAAGTAAAAGTTTTCTATTTTCGCCTTTTTTCATTAAAAAGAAATAAGTAAATAACTTTTTAATTTTTTTTTTCAAGAACGAAATTGGGCTTCGCCGTTCGATATCTATTTAAAATTAATAACTATTATATTTATACCCACAAAGACAAGGCTGAATAGCGAAGCCACCTCTGGTCATTGGGCTGAATGCATGATGTCTATGCCAGTATGATGGTTAGATGTACGCGAACTTTTTGAAAGAGTGTAGTTTTTTTAAAATTATTTACCGCCCTAGGGTTTTTCTAGATACATTATTACTTAATTAGTCACTTACAAGACATTATGCGCCGACCTCATCTAAAAAGGTCTTGATGAGGCAAAAAGGTAGTAAGTAAAGTTACCGTGACATGGAAGCGAAAGACATGCCGCAGCAGACGGTAGCCGCGCTCGGTCTGGCCGGTGCGGTAGTAGGCCAGCAGCCGCAGCGCGGCGCCGACACGTCGCGCACGCAGCAGCAGACGCGCGCGCACGCTCGCGCCGCGCCCGAGCGTGCCGTCGCCCGGGCCTGCGCGCACGTGCCGCGCGCACGCCCTCTGCCACAGCTGCGAGCGCGCGCAGCGCTCGTCTGCGCACATCCACACGTCATTACTATAAAACAAGTCTTGAACCTTGCAACACTCTACTTTTCATTCCAAACACGAGGAAAGTGAAAGATAGTAGATTTTCAGCCATCATGCTATTTTTTTTATTCACACTGGCCGTTCCGAACATTGATAAGAGAAAGCTATATATAGTTTTCTTAGTCTTTTACTTTGTTTTATTAAAAACACGCGGCATCAAATATGAATAGCGATAACCGGACGTCACAGATAATAAACAAAGAAATTGACTCACCAGAAAATACTGGAGCTTCTTTGTATTTCTCCTCGTAGAGGGCGGCAAAGTCGTCAGTCTGCTGGTCCTCGCTGAGGAGGGCGAGGCACTCGGGGTGGGACACGGCCACGTGCAGGTCCCTCAGTTCCACCGGACCCACGTTCCGGAACTCCACATCAACTGTCAGCATTTCCCCTGATATCACTTCGGTACTCGTGTCAGAGAATGTCATCTAAAACAACATCGGGAACTTTACAATAAAAAGATTGAAACTTTATTTGCAGTAAATTATTTTACGACGTGAAATTTTTACTAGTGTATGTGGGAATGTAAGAAAAAATAAGACTAGCATTAATCAATGCCTGCCTAGATAGTGTACACCTGCGCAAAGCCGGTATTATTTACCTGTAAACATGGCGCCTCCGGCATAACTTTAATAAACAAACGTTTATCCAGACTGTTTTCACCTGATATTAGATTAACTTTTCCTGATATTGTCACATTATTTCCGTTTGGAATACCTGTCTCACCTCCATTTATCAACCTATAAAAGAATGAATTTTTAATGTAAATAAATAGTTTTGATTTGAATTTAATTAATATGTAATACATTCATAAATCTTATTTTTGTACTCACTTATAAGCTAAAGCGTGGACACATATTTGGCCAACTTTTAACGGAGTCACTGAAAATGTCAGAACTTTAGTGCATTCTCCCTCCAAAACAACTGATTTAATTTTGGGTCCATAAATGACGTTGCTTTCAACAGCATTCCCCGCCGCAACCGCTGGCTCGTTGTTTAAAATTCCTTCAGGATTCTGGGACTCTTGTGCACTTGGCTCGAATTCCCAAAGCAATTCTACATCTTTCAGCAACAGAGTAATCTTTAATGGATTCCTTAACGTTATTGATATTTGTATGGGCTCTGAAACATATATGAAGATGTCTGTATGTATCGACATACCGAAAGTTCATACCGAACTTATCAAAAGTTCATTTTATCGCGAACTCAAATAAGTATATTTATTACAATTACGTTCGACTTTATCATAAGATCATCATCAGAATTTAATACAAAGTGAACGTAATCAAACATTCGAACCACTCGAATGTATTGCTGACATGTTTACAGAAAGCTATTTTACAAACAAATTAATTGGGAATCTTTTGCAATAAAATCTTACCTCCCCGCGGCACAATCGGATTGGCATCGGTATCTTCTGTATACAAGTCAACGGTGGGCTTGAAAATCATTGGAACCGAGCCTTGAGCTACTTGTAATAGCATCTCTTCCAGTTTGTGCCAATACTTCTCCTCATGGGCGGAGCGTTGTAACGTCAATGACGTGGCGGGGACACGGCCGGGAGAGGAGAGGGGGGCGGGACCCACGCTCAGAACGACCGTGGCTGAACGCTCCAACAGTGGTAAAGGTAGAACTGGCAACCGATCTTTGAATTCTTCAGTGCTTTCGACCCATTGCTGAAACATTAGAAAAACCATTTTTAGTTGCGTTTAAAAATAATACAAATACGCCAGATATAAATACCCTACTTACTACTAATATTTATAAATGCAAAAGCGAGATGACAATCAGTTGAGTGAAAATGTAAATGTGTGAAACGCAAAAATTGGATGGGTTTTAACAACCTGGAATAGCGTATAGGGCACTTTTTATCAGGAAATTCCCCCAGGGGACGAAGTCACATTATGTACAATGCTGTGGACACCTGGTGCGCCGCCATGTACTCGCGCAGGAAGCCGTCCTGCTGCAGCGCCGGCTGCGGCGTGGCGGGCGCGAGCGGCGCCGCCAGCCAGCGCACGGCCAGCTGCGTCCGCTTCAGAGCGCCTGCGAGTCGCCCCAGCGCAAACTGCACGTGGTCCGTTGACAATCGCCACCCGCTCTCCGCGTATACCTGAAAACATCAAAGGGTTTCTGGATGTCTTGTTTTATATACTGTTCCTAATTTAGGATTGTTCACTGACTCATATCTCCACAACATAGGGTCACTCCATAACCAACTGACAGGCAACGACAGCACTCCCAAAGAGGGTTGACATTAGGCAGGCAGCCTGTCATAATTTAAATGTTAATTTTTCGGTCCCTGAGCTACGGTAGGATGGGAGGGAATTGGTTCCCTATCTTTTCAAATATTTCACTCTATTCATAAAAAATGTCTTACTATGACAGTACATTAAAACTTGTTAGTGTTACCTGATAAGCTTGTTCGTAGCATCTATATGCATGCTTCTTCTGCCCTGCTTTTGAAAATCTATGGCCAGCCAACACCATGTGGAAGGCGTATTTCCTGCACATCGCCTTGGAGCCGGGACCTGAGAGGAAGCACAGGGCCGCTTGTTCCAGCAACATGGCACTACGCAAATCACTGTCTTCTGACGTCATGCGGATTAGCTGCTTGGCTGCTTCTCCGTGTTGCCCGGAACTACTCAAGCATAAAACTGACAATAGCGTCGCTCGAACTGCATACTGGATCATTCTGTGAAAATTGATAGGAATTACATTCGAATCATTTGAGATATTATATAAATTTTAAGGAATTTCAATGAAATTCTTCGAAACAAAGTGCTAGAGCACAGTAATATATAAATCTATGTGCTAGGGTTTCCGATAAGCCCCCAATGTGGTAAATAAAAAAATACCTACCTATAAATATAATGTGAAATATCGAAGCTAAAACTAAACCAATTTTGGTAACTAACCGGCACGTGTTCATGTACGTAGTGATGCTTTCTTCCATATAGCCATGAGTCTTGCGGTTGCTGTCTCCGGCCATGAAGGCGCTTAAAGCGGCCATCTCGAGCGCCCCCGCGTAGCATAGCCAGGCGCTGTCTGCGTAGAACTCCCGCTTGGCGGTGTGATACGTGTCGAATGCGCGCTGCCATTGACCGCACAAAAACCATAGATCTCCCAAACGCCGCAACTGTAGCTCTGGGCAGTCATTTGTGTATCTAAGAGACACTAATGTGTGTTAAAACAGTCTGGCAAAAAAGTTAAGAAAACAAATGAGAGCGTCTTCTGTTGGTTGGCAACACTGGGTGTTTATTAACCATCTTGACCATTCTTTTTGGTACTGCAAATTGGCAAAAAATGTCGTAGTTCGTTAAAAATCAGTTTTTGTCACTTTCTTAACAAACTGTATATGTGTAGATTTATATATATGATGTTTTAAAATCTATATAGGTACTGTGTACTGTTACGATATACACTGGTACGATATGGTACATTGAAGGTATTGTTTGCACACCTGGAATAAAAGAGGTTCAGAGTACACTTTCTCACTTTTTCTAGTAAACTTTACACGGTCCATTGACACGCATATCATGCTAGACGACATCAAGCCAGCACTTATCGCGTATACCCCATCTGCCAAGACCAGGCGGAAACGGGATAGCCAGGCATTTGTTCCCTACTAATTTGCTGATTTACATAAGACGTAGTTGTACAAGCGAAGGGCGCTTACTGGAGTTTGTATACAATATTACGCGTATTAAATCATCACCACCTCATGTGGGTAAACACACCTCAAGCTTTATGACGTCAACAAGTTATTGTTACAAGAAAATCGAAATGATCGTCCAGCACACAATTATCCTTATATTTATAATTGTATAGTTTTTATATGAGTTCATTCAATGTATGTGGGTTATTAGTAGACTATGGTAAACTACTTTACTCAGATTTATTTAGGAACAGAAGTAAACAAATCAAAGATTGCTTACATTACTGTGTTATTTACAGTCGTATTCCCGCCCTTTCCTGTTCCGAACCACCTCTTAGTAGCAGAAAGCAATGACCGACTAACCCCTTTTCTGTTAGCAACCTGAAACAGTTGTACAACAATTATTTTTAATTAGCTGCGCCAGGGGCTGCGCACCCGTGGGAAATTCGGGATAAAAAGTACCCTATGAGTTATTCCAGGTTATTTTCTACCCTTGTACCAAATTTCAAAACAATCGGCCCAGGAAATAATGCGTGAAGAGGTAACAAACATATTCGTTGGGATTATTATTATAGTTGGGATAAATATTATTATCAAAATTATATCAATATTGCACTACTAAGTGTATTGTAATTTCTTTTTTACAGTGAAAAAATTACTGTGATAATGACAATGCTTTCAAATATATGACTAAAACGTTTTATGTAATCCCATTTTTTAAATGTTAAATAATTACTGTAGGTTTTCCTTGTGATTTTTACTAACAACATACTAAATGACACGTAAAAATGACGTCATAACTTAGTAAAATGTTCGCAAAGGAAGCTATGTTTGTTCGACACCTACATTAAATATTACGTTTATGGCGATGACTTAATAAAAGTTGTTACATAATTTTACATTTTAATTACATATGATTAAGTTTGTTCTTATAATATCAACTTGAAATCTTCATCTTCATATATGAATTATCATAATGATGCTAAATATATCTATTTTATCTAGATTAAACATATTTTTTACAGTTCTCTGACCTTGTCAACTACTAGGGTAGTTGCTGAAGATAAAATCTTGGATAGATAAAAAACTCACCACTTCAGACAATTGTGAAATCAATTTCTCTACATACGGCAACAAGGCTTTAGAGGCATACTCATGAAGGAACTTCTTTATGCCGTCAATATCATTCGCATTCAAAGCGGCACCATATACCTCGCTGGAATAATCGAAGGTTTTTCCCGCAACGCTAACACTTTCTGAGCTACCAGAAAAAGAATGTGTCTGAAATAGAAAAACAAAATATATGTTTGTATCAATGTGTGAGTTACAAACAATATTGAAATTACATACTGACGCTATATATACGCAATACTACCATACCGATAAAATGCTTGAAATAGGAAATAGGGTAACCTGAAATCTTAAGCTTCATAGAAAAGTTCACAGGATAGAGAAACATACCTGAAGGCTGTTTGCATTGTCATATACATCGTTTTCCGAAGTAGTCAATGGATGCATAACTTCTGGATTGGCAGATGTATTTATATTACTAGGATCTTCTGTAAACGCATTGGTGATTTTATATGAAAGTGTCAATTTTATAAAAATTAGAGTATTTGTGTAGCCTAGACAAAAATAATGAATTTTACAGAAAGTTATGTGTCACAAAAAAATTTGTACAACCCAAATGTTCGTCATAAACCGTTATATTTTAATAACGAACATTTCTGCAAATAAAAAATTACATTTTTCAGCACAAGAATTACGAAAAGAAATTGCAATAGGTAGTATGAACGAAGTTGTGGGAAAAAGCTCATTATAATATACCTGCAGTGGTAACTAGAGACACGACTGGTGGTTCTTGTAGGGAGCCAGGTAGAGTTGATAGCGATGATGACATTTCCATCTGAAATTTATAAAGTTTGAGCTCATACTTATTTGTGTACCATGCATATAAAGATTTTTGATGAAAATCTAAGAAAGACAAACTTTTAGATATTATTTCTAGGTAGGTAAATCAATTCAAAAATATTTAGTTCAGGCATCATAGTGCATATATTTTTAAAATGAATATGATTCAATTTTATTTCAGTACAAAATCTAGTAAAAATAAATTTAAAAGGTTATAACTATTACATTTGTATCTGCTGGTCTTTTTATGAATTGCGCCCATAAATCTGTTGGCAAGTTTGCATCAGTGTTTGTTTTTGAATTGATTGTCAGCAAAAAGCAATTTCCTGCTCCAAAAGTTTGTTTCAGTGACTCGAAAGAAGAATCAGCTCTGTAATAGAGAAAAAAAAATGTTAAAATAATTGTTCTTGCCCCTATTTGTATTTAATCAGGCTTTAAATAATCTAATGATCTGTTGAAAGCTGCAAGCCAGAATTCTACTGGACCCACTTGCAATAATGAATTGAAGTGATTATTTCAAATGTAGCGACATCACTTGAAATATTAATAGAAGTCGTTGATATTGTTTTCTTCATTTCACAATTCAAGTAAATTGGATCAGAGTTCAAAGAAAAATAAAATTGAAATTTTAAAATATACAAATCTTTTACACACTTTTCTTTTGGCACAGATGACACATCATGCAGGAGCAGGTAAGACTTTAGTACCCCACTGTTGAACCATTTTGGCAGTTTCGGAGGTGATACATTTTGCAGTTGAGCATATTGTTGATTTAGAGAATTAAAGCAGTCAATAATATTATCCTCATTGGTTGTCCCCACGATGATACAAGACAAAAAGTGCTTGGTGAATTCATGATCTGATGGAAATTGTACTTCCAAGTAAGTTTCCCTCCAAGCATCAAACCATGGTGTAGATTGTGGTACATCAAATTTACGATTCTCTATAAAAAATATATATTGTTATATAGATATTTTTGACATAATAATAATAAGAAAAACTGATAAATTGATTTCACCACATACCTAGTTCAAGGGATACTGTCTTATCATTAAAATTATGCAATACTGAATTGTTTAGTTGTTTTCTAGCCTCCATTGGCTGCAAGGGCTTCCAATTCACATCTCTTATGATAAGTTTCCAATTCTTTACAATACACACACTTCCACCTGGCTCTCTAAATTGACCTGTATGCAATAACACATATTATATAAAATTATAAATTTATTTTTCACAAAGGAGAAGAAAAGTAGAATAAATAAAAATATAAGTACTCATAACATAAAATAAGTACATTTAAATACGGCTTTCCGATTTGTGATCAAGATATCATTTTGTAAACACATTTGTTGAGTCTCTTGAAAGAAAATTAATGTGGTTTTTTTACCATCATTTAGACAAATTCTTCTGAATTATTTGCAGATAAAATACATACCAGTATGAGCAGAGGCAAGACACTAGTTTAATGATAATATAGGCAAAATCTTTCTCATACTATATACCTCTATGAAAATGTAAACATATGCAACTGCACTCATATCGATACAACAAAATTATATGATTGTATGATATTTATATAAAAAGAATAGCATTTCTTTACATATATGTTTTTGTTACTATTTCAGTTACATACCTTCCCAATCCAAACTTCCAAATGGTTGAAACAATTCCGCAAGCGACAAATTGTTTTTTGAAACGACATTTTCAACTTTCGGGCTACATAAAACAGCAATAATTGGCGAAAAGGATCCCTGAATAAACTCCTGTGCTGTTTTACTTGATTTGGCCATATTTCTTTACAGTTTATTTATTTAATCGTCGTGAATATAGGCGACTACTCCCCTTACTTTTAGAATGGTAACGATGGATAATACATACAATACACTATATGAATATTTGGAGAATATATATTTATTGTGAATTGCACGGAAAAAACATTCCGTGATGGTGAATTGTGTGTGATTGATACGATTTAGGCTTTAGATTATGAATTACTGATTACTACACACAATTACACTACTACCAGATAGCGCGTATTGAGGAAAACCGTGTTACGTTACGTTGTTGGTGATCAAACAAATTTTGATAGTTGGAGATGTGATGTACTTTTTAGTGCGGCAGCCGGCCTGATTCGGAAACCGAACGTATGCTACGTTCGGTTTCCGAATCAGGACGACGACGTTTTCAGATTGATGACACTCATGCTGTTTTATTCATTCGGAATCGTAAAACCCCTTCCACACGACCCAATTTTACGCCCAATTTAATTAGATACAATCAAATTGGGTCGTGTGGACGGAAATATGAAATTCAAGGTCATTAATTGGTCGGTATCGCCAGATTTGGGATTGCTCAATCAAATTGGGTGGTGTGGACGCTTTTTTTGACGTAGTCACCGTGCGTACAAGCGGAGCAAGACAAGTTTTTTTTTCAAACTACCCTCACATACATTATTACAAAAGTGTTGCCATTACCAAACTTTAAATTGTACCAAAATATTATTTTTAACTATACCAAATTATAATTTATTTTGTTTGGAATACTTAAGTTAAGTACCCAAAATTATGACTTCATACTCTATATTTTTAAATAAATGATTTTGCTTTGAAACGTCAAGTTTTATTCTAAGTCCCTGGCGCGAAATTTGCGAAAGAGACATTCTGAAAAAGTGACATTCTGCGAAAGACACGTTTTGCGACCAAGCGACATTTCAACCATTATTTATGGAAGTCTTTTTTTATTATATTATATTTGTAGTTAAAACCTAGATCAATCCTTAATTTTTGCTTCTGGGTAAGAGGCATCTTGATAAAAACAAGTCCGTTCAGTAGAGGCAGCAAAAGAAAACTGAAATTGGCCATTTAGTTGTGTGCCCAAATCAATCGGCAACTAAATTGAACATTCAGATTGTATCGTGTCGAATGGATGTATTTAACCAACCAGCAATGTGGCCACTTTAAAGATATTGTCCCTAGATTTGGGGATTTTTTTAGTATAGACTGTGATTTTCTAAAATGTAATGTAAATGTGTGAATACGTTACAACTATTTTGGCAACATTCTAATCTGAAACCGAAATCCGAATTCCGTGCCTGTGCAGCGGCCGAGGCAAAATCATTCAAGATGCAGCTCTTACTTACATTTTGGTCTAAATAATCATAATCAGTTAATTATAGAGGTTCATTAAATAAAAGAAGTTCTGAAATAAATCGTTGCCAGTCCTTGTCATGCCAGCTCCACATTGTCGCCGAACTCAGACACATGCCGACGCGAATGAA
This sequence comes from Plodia interpunctella, assembly GCF_027563975.2. Taxonomy (NCBI): domain Eukaryota; kingdom Metazoa; phylum Arthropoda; class Insecta; order Lepidoptera; family Pyralidae; genus Plodia; species Plodia interpunctella. Next base: position 6,169,211 of record NC_071295.1, read on the forward strand.
TGAGTGCAATCTCTTAGTAGGTATTCCATAATCTAGGGCAATGATGTTAAAAGTGTCAGTGAATGACAATGACATCATGAAGGTGTCAACCTAGTGATGTGATGTGCTCATGGATTTAGTAAATTTCGTAGCTACTAATTCCATAGCTTTAGCTCAAGTTTAGCTCAGTGCTTAATGTGAAATGTCACACAGTCTTTTTGGAAGATTATATGTACATGATTCCTTTTTACGACAGAAAACTGAAGAACGCGTTATGACAGCTATTACTCATTTAGTTTAGCTTTTGTTTTAGCGTACGAATAAGCCTAACTATGGCCTCTCCACTCCATTCTAGTAGGTAAGCCTTTTACGCGGGTAAAAGGCTTTATTTCGTGTGTATGCTGCTCATCTCGGGTTCTAAGTTAAGGTACCGTATTGCGGTGAAATCTATTCCCGATTTTGAAGGTAAACATATTTATTCTCATAAATTTACATTCCACGAGAACACACACATTCAATAAAAATCAGTTGAGCGTACAATGTCTAAAGAGGTACTGGGTCTACCACTTTTTTAAGTTACGTAGTCTAATTTTTGTACGGCGGGAAAATATTTTAGCTGATCAGAGCGCGCCATGTTTACCCGTGAATAGAGCCGCCCGCTATTGACTGACGCTTACGCCCCATGTCTGGAGGCCGGGCCGTCGCGTCGTACGCACGAATCATTGGATTTCAAGACTTACATCCCAGTAATATGGTCGTTATTTTTTGTTTGTATTCGGTTTGATTCGGCGGTAGGACGCGCTATTCTGCGCCGTCGAATATTGCCGATGTAACTTATAAACGTGGTAGTACTGTATCTATCAAAGTAGCACACGAAATAAGTTAAAAAATAAATGTCCATGTTAATGTTTGTAAATTAGGCAGTCGCTCGAAAAGTAAGCGAATAAAACGGCATCTATTCATGTACTTCAATTTTATTTCAATGAAAAATTCATTTTACAAAATTCTGGCATCTATAAACCAATTAAAAATAAAAAATGTTTTATTGAAAAATATATTTAAATGCATTAATCTATATTTCATTATTCAATAAAAAATAATATGTATTCAGATACAAAATAAAAATTGATAGAACTTAAATTTATATTACCTGGGTAAGTTATTTTATGATCAGTGTGTTAAAGTAAACCTGTAAAGCAGTACCACTCGAACAGTGAAAATTGTGCTAGCCTCAATATGTGCTATCCTAACGAGGGAAATAACTTATAATATTTATTGAAAGGCAGACCATATTTACTCAAATGTACAGCTACCATAATATAACAGAATATAAGCACACATTGCAAATTATGATATAGGTAAGTGTATGTACAAACTAAAAACAATACTTAACCCATCTCCATAAGTAGGTAACAATTGCTTAAATCGTCAAATATTGACAACTCGACATCGTATATATGTTGCGGTTAAACCCCGAAGTAGGGGTAAATCTAGGTTTAGCCTGCTTGATCTAGGTGCAGCCGGTCTCAGTTGGTTACACCTAGGTCTAGTCTACTTATCTTGGGCTAGACCTAAGTGTAGCCCGCTTATTAGGTTTAGCCGTTATCATCCCGATTAGACCTAGGTGTACCTACTACCTAGGCAACACCTAGGTATCCATCACCATCTGCAACCTAGGTCTAGCAGCACTTCGGGGTTTAGCCATAACATATAGCCTAGTCAGTCTATTTTTGTATACAAGACTTAGATTTTCGAAGTCGTGGATGAATAGAGACCCATAAGTAGTAGGTTGTTCTTTATATAGATTTGTGGTCCACCCGCGATTAACTATAGAAAGGGCATAATCGATGTCGAGGAAAAGGTAAAACAAAACTGCTTATTTCCTGACGTGGTGGCATGCTTGTTGTGCGTAGTCAACACACTAAAATATATTTTATGTTTGTTTAATTACACAGGTATAACAAATGAGTAGCATAGCGAAGTACATTCGTATCGTGACACCTGACAATACAGCATTATAACGTAGTAGTCTTATAAGCCATGTCTGTAGATTTTATATTGTATGCATTCACATACGTATATAGGATTTAACACAATATGTAAATTTGCAAATACTGCTGTTTTAGAAATATATCTTTATTTTTTACGTTTGTACTGTCAAATGCCAAAATACGGCTAAGTAAAAAAATTTTGTTTAATATTAAATTGCTCTGCACATTGTGGATTTCATTTTTGGTAAAAATTATATACAGTATTTAATATTCAACTACATAAAATGACGAACCAGGAATAAAGATTGAGAAATATATGATTCTCCTTATCAAAAACTATAAAACTAATCAATCATCTCTACCCTGATTTAGAGACGTTATATTGGAATTTCTTACGTTAATTTATAAAATAATAATACCACCTAAAACTTAACATTTAATACTTACAACCTAATATAAAGGCTTTGATGCCAAATTAAACTATAATTACTATACTTCTTATTACTTTAAAATTATGTCAGAGGTTGGAATAAATATTGCAAGTGTTGCCCAAATGATGTGATGCCCATATCAACGGATGAAATAGTATTGACATTTCTACACTGCATCGGTGGTCATTGAGCATTATTGCCGTTGTCGGTTTCTAAATAATTATGTCTGGTACGCATTGTACCAAAATTTTACCTAACCCTAGGATACGGGGCGGGATAGATAGAAACATAACTAAAAATTGGTACAGATAGAGTGAAGGAGTTCGAGAATTACTTTATTTTCTAATTTGGATACTAAACCCAACCTCATAAATTTTCGTTTTTTTAAGTATTAAAATAAGGCTTTGATCTATTGGTACTAAAAATATGTACTAGTTTTTTCAAACATATATTCCTGGTTCTGTCGAGATTCAAGTACGTACAAAGTTAGCGGGTGTTCCAGTGACGCGGGAACTGCAATGTAATATTGAATCGCTCTCTCGAGAGTCGAGAGCGCGAATGTGTACGCCAACGGAGCGAAAATATTTCGCAATGACATTGACCTAAACGATAACATTGCGTTGTAGTCGTCACATCACAACACCACACTGTGATCTGTTATTGTGAAAATTGTCGACTTGGAAACTTGCATTTAGCAGTTAATAGATTGATAGTACACGTGAGCACATTATTCAAAGTTGGAATTGAACATGTTAATGTTGAGGTCCTCGAAGGTAGCGGCGCCGCTCTGGTCGAGGATCTGCAGCATGTCGGACAGCTCGTGCGGCGCGTGGCCGCCCTCGGGCGCCGGCGCCGGGCCGCCCGCGCCCACGCCGCCGCCCTGCCACGCCCACATGCCTGCTGGACATTGTATACACGTCGTCTTTATTGTTATTTCAACTACACAAGGTTACAACACAACACAAGGTTGTGTAACAATACAAATCACAATAAATCAAATAAAAATATAGACATTTAAATAATCTCTTTCTAACGATGAAATATAAACATAGGTCTACAGAGAGTTAAAGCTAGGAACATTATTAAAATAAAGAATTTCCATTTGGGAATATTGTTAAAGAAGGAACAAGAGTATCATTATCACATTTTGTTTCTAATGTAAACAATGGAGTTTTATTAAAATATGTGAAATGTGTGTTGAAATGTTGTAAAATAGATAATATTATAAGAACTCACTCAAATACGAAATACAACACCATCTCTTTGGAAGTTTGATGTCCCTGATTCCTTTTAAAACTGAAGAACGCGGCAAGACAGCTGGTATTTAAGAATCTGAGCACACTTAGTTTTATCCATTCAAGCCTTAAGAGGCATGTATTTCGCTTTTGTTTTAGTAGAGGGGTTAGCCTCTATGCTCTCCTTTTAAAGAGTACTTAATGATTATTACGAATGTATTTTGACTCCTAAGTCGTGACAGCATAGCACATCACTCTCATATAAGCTCAATATAAGTTTTTGTTTTTACGGTATTTTTTTAAGGTACCTGGTTTGACAAGTTGTAAAGTAAAGTAGCCAATTATAAAGAGAACATACCATGTGCGGGGTGTGTGGGGTGTGTGGGGTGCGCGGGGTGGTAGTGCGCGGGGGGCAGGTACGGCGGCGCGGGGGGGCTGCGGGCGGGGCTGTGTTCCGCCGCCGCGCTCGCCGCCTCGCCGCTGTACGCGTACGTCTCGCCGCTAGCGCCACCGCTCTGACCACATTTAATAAATATAATATATGACAAATCATACAGATTCAGTTAGCCCCAAAGTAAGTTCGAGACTTGTGTTATGGCATAGTAATTCAATGATACAATGATTAATGGGGGTCGGGTAACCTCATACATTTGCACAGATGTGCTCAGGTCCGAGCTTTGTTATTAAAAACATTGGTTTTCCTAATAAATAAATCGCTTTTCGCTTTAGCCATCAAGTCCGCCTTGTATTTAGTATTCTGTATATTTCCTTTCTTTTGGTAATAAAGAATACTTGTTTGTATTCCACTGATATTATAAAGGCGACAATTTGTGAGTATATTTGTTACTTCTTCACACTTAAATAGCTAGGCCAATTTTTATGAAATTTGGTATCGAGATAGCTGATAGAATGAATTAACACATAAGGTAATTTTATTTCGAAAGTACAGGATTCCCGTAGGATTTAAATCCTATCCACCATCCAGATCTACTTTATAAAGCGCCATTGACTATCTGAATAGTCAAAGTCCCTTAATAAAGTAGATGGCGCTACTGTGCATAAAAAACGTAACTATTTTCTTTAATGGGATGGAGTGGAGTGGAGTTGATGGAGAAGTTATGGATTTCTGGAATATGGCGTTCGTATAAATGAACATAAGTAAGGATGAAACAGAATCAATTGCAATGTGAACAACATACGGTCCGCAGCGTGGTCCAGGTGGTGTGCGGCGGCGTGTTGGCGGGGCGGTGCGGGGAGTACTCGTAGTGCGGCGCGTACGCGGGCGCCGCGCCCGCCAACGCCGCGTCCGGCGAGCGCGCGTGTGCGCCGCCCGCGCCTCCCGCGCCTGCGACACCGACAAACAGGTTACACTACGTATACTACGCCCGGATGCGAGATCGAAATGACGATTCGCATTGCCACTCTGTCGCGGGTACAACAGTGTCTATGTGGGGCTCGAACCCACTAAAACTGCACGGACTGCAGGTACGACTGGTGAAAAAAAGCCGGACATCTGAGTGCTATGTGACTATTTTTATCTATGTAAATTAGTTGTTTAATATTTAACTAAATAAAATAGTCATTAGTAAAAAGTCATACCAATTGCCCCTAGGCGACTTGACTAAAATTTGAAGTCAGTGTTTTTACTAACAAGCAATAACATTGGAATAATATGGCTAATACTGGCGTCTGATTTTATTCAAGTGTTATTAAAAAAATCTAATAAACTTCATGAAATAAGATGCAGACGAAGTCGTGGTCATCATGGTAGTTAACGTATGTTGGTACATATGTTAACTACATGTTCTTGTAAAAAATAGACCCTTGTACAAAAAAGATGGAATAAAAGGCGTCCAAAGACGACGCCTGACTTAGAAACGGTTTGTGCAAATAATACCAAATATTTGAGTGCTTTTTAACCAGTAACAGTGTACAACAGTGTACCTGTCTGAGCATGGTGCTGCTGATGTATGGCGGAGGGCGGCTGGTAGACGTCGCGGTGCCGCAGGTGGTAGTCGTAGCTCTCCTCCGCGACCGGCTCCGCGCCCGTGCTCCCGAGGGAACGGCTGCCATCACACCACAACTCATTGCAATGGTTACAAAAATTACATATTTAAGTGCAGGTGAACTCCCATTAAGAAGTGCTCGTCCAGATTGTGTACTTAAAACCTGCACTTAACACTAAAAGAAATGTGTGAAAAAATCACGTCTGACCAGTAACCCATTGAGGAATCAAGTCATGTTTATTAAAATAATTTCCACTGGAAAATTTCCACTCTTTAGAACGAGCAGAAGTACGACAGAGAAATTACTTAAAACACTATTGCAGAAATTTAAAAAAAATTGTACAAATTATTTACATCATGTGTACATATTTTTTTAACACCATTTGGCATTTGTTATGTAAGTAAACGAAATATGTAAGTACATAAAATATATGAATTAATGAACATACAGATATAAATAACTGAAAAATCAATGAGCAGAAACTAATTACATATTACTATATTACTTACTTAGCCAAAGTATTTGTACAAACAATATACTCTACATCATCGTTGTATGGATTAAGAAAGGCGAAGGCTGATGTTCTTAACCACACCCACTCTTTACTTTTTGTTCGAAACCGGTACATTAATGATATTATTTGTCCTTTAAGCTTGAGCACTGAAACAAAAATAAAAACAATTTTAATCTGTATATGGTAGTACGATCTGAGTACGTATTGATTAATGTATACGTGTCCTACGAATGTTTTTCAACATACTTCGCCTGTGACGTAAAACGTTAGGGGCGAAAATTTGTGTGTAAGTAAGTATTTTCGAGCAAGTGTGTGACAAATAAATCAACAATAGCGCGTAAATTTTCTGTACAAGTATGTAAAAAGTTAAAAGTTTACCTTGATCAAAATTATCTCTCATGTGTTGTTGATCCTCAAGATGATAAAACTCATAGCAAAGTTTTCCAAGCAAGTCGGCGGGGGCATAACCCACGACCTGCGTGGCGCGCTGGTCCGCGAACGTGAAGCGGCCGTCGATGGAGTGCCGCGACACGAACTCTACGCCGCCCGTCGACAAACTGTTCTCGGTCGCGTTCGGCGTCGACGTCACCTTGAAAAATAAAAAAATTATAAATGATGGCTGCATTTCTAGACGCTTATTTACATGAACCCTAAAAACATTTAACATTTTGTTTTGGAAGGTGCGTTAAATTCAAGCTGACAACTTGTATCTCGTATATTATTCATCCAGTTATCGAAACAAATTTAATAATATAGTATTAAAATAATTAGTAAATTTAATAATACTGAGAGGACATTCTATGAAACTAAGCAAGCTTCCGTGTGCTAGTAATCCTAAAAGACACTTCCTGCCAAACCGTGTTGTGCGTGTGTGGAATTCTCTGCCAGAAATTGTGATAAGTGCTCCTAATATAAACCCTTTTAAAAATATACTTGATGAACATTTAAAGACACAAGTGCTGTGATATACACGAATCAGCTTTAAGCTGCTAGTGTATTAAATAAATAATAATAATAATTAAATAAAATAGTATTGGAATAATTACCTGCAGCCGTCCTATAGCTACAAGGCAGCAATGGGACGCATGGAGTTCATCTTCCACAGGGCGGTCCATCTGCATACCTGGAAACAGATCTGATGTCCCAAATACATAAAACTATCATTTTAAAAAATACAAAAAATAACCAATTATATTTAACTGTATTCGATTCTTTGTTATGATAAATATCTCGTTTTCTAGAATAGAATATGGATAAATAATTTGTTATTTTTCCCATGTCATACGATACCTGTAGGAGGCCAGTTTTTAATGTATCCGGTACAGTGTACGACGGCGTAGTTGTGTCCGTCGTGCGAGGGCCCGAGCGAGTTGCGCGCGCGCAGCCGCCCGAGGTGCGCGCCCTCGCCAGACCCGCCCACGCGCATGCGGCAGATGAACCCGCGCCGGGAACCCATCACTTGTCGCATAGATGCTACGCATTAACAAGTTTCTCATAAGGATTCGTACATAATACTTATATATCCAGACCGATTTCGGCCACAGCGACTAGGTATCTGGCTACTGAGACGAACGTTCGTGAGCTAAATGACGCAAACTGTCTCGTTATAGCATGGCTTTATTATATTTTCCTATAATTTTTTGGCAAAAATTCAGATAATGTACTATGATAAACGTACTTTTAAAAATTGGTAAAACAATAAAATAATGAACTTTTAAGAAGGTAAAACATTACAATACTAATCTTGAGTTATTAAATTAATTTACTAATACTACTTACATTGATGACCCTCTTTCTTGACAGTGCCCGTTTTTAAGTCCAATATACGCCCTGTATTTTGCGGTTCTTGAGTACTTAATTGTTCACGAACTTTCTCAACGTCGTCTGGATGTACTTGGTCATATAAGCAAGATGAATACCACTCTCCCTAAAACATATATATATATATATTTATTAACAAATTGCAACAATGCATAATATGTGTAGAATTTGATACCAGCTTTACCTGAGAATAGTTAAGTACTGGAGCTATACTGTCGCTAACATAGATAATTCGACCAGTATCACAGCTTACTACAAATAAAAAGCCATCAGCTGCTTCAAGTATTAAATGTTTCAATTCCTGGTCTGTTAAAAAAGATGGTTTGTAAGTGCCATCTGTTGAAGTATTTCCTGTACCTGTAAATATGGAAATGAAAATTTAAAACAATAAAATATTTATCAAAACTTATTTTATAACAGATGATTGTTTTCCTCTGACTGTTTATGAATAGAAGACTTGTTTATTCTTCAAGTATAATCCATAACAATTTTCATTTATGAACTGAATATGGTTTAAGGTGTTTAGGATACCTCTCAAAGCCTTCATATGTGCCACTGCCATTCGCAGTATAGTGAGTTTGTCCGGTTTTCGAGCCAAAGCCGAACATGTTGGAACCATATCAGACAGTTCCGTAATATATGCCGTCATCTTGTTTCTTCGGCGACGTTCAATTTCGCAGTGATTTTCACGGCTAGAAAAAATCATATCAACAAATATAAATTTTAATTGTATATCCTCGGCAAATCTTTAAACGCTAAAGCCTGTGAGAATGATAGCCTTTCACACAAAATATACAGGTCTTTCCCAATCTTTTTGTATAGGAACCACATGAAAATAATAAAACACGCAATAACACATGGATACTTTTCTTCCTGACCAGCTTAATTTTTGTCAAGCCAGCATTAGGGCTTGATGTTATCATAGAGAATATGCGAGCCAATGGTATGGCTACTAAAGATGCCGAAGACCATGCGAAGTGGAGAAGAAATAGTAAGAAATCCAACCCTGGGTTCCGACGCATTACGGCTGGGGAAGAAACCAGGAAAACCCTCAAATGAGAGAGACTTTTTATCTCGAAATGTTCACGGAATTGGAGCTTCGAGGCGCAGCTGGTGTTTATATTGTATTGCCTGTGCCAGACACAAAAAGCTATTTTATACTAAGTATACTATATTGACTGATATTCAAAAATATTAATCCCATTCAACGATTAGCACCTTCATACACTTTCATAATCCGATAATAATGGTAATAAGTAATATCATTACGTATTTTAAGGTGAAGGCGAGGAGCGCGAGTCGCGTGATAAGACACGTTTTCAATCATCACACGGTACCTCAGCCAACAATCAATAATAGCATGGTTATTATGGGAATTAACAATATTGTGCCTATAATGAATTATGATTTTTAACTGGCCTTCGTTTTATTGGTAAGAATTGATTGTTTTTGATGGAGTGTTGTGCAATTTACTAGTTAAGATATCTAAATTCTAATAATGCTAACATTATTTATAACCCCCTCTAAAATCTTTCCGTAAATAGTATTTAACCTACTATTTACGGAAGGATTTTAGAGGGGGTTATGGTGCATATATTTTGAATAAAGTGACTAATTAAAACATTATTAATAATGCCCGCGCATTTTGAATACGGGCATACACTAATTACAGATAATAAACATGATAACAAAAAACTTTATTACAGATTTATATATCACACTAGCTGTTGCCCGCGGCTTCGCCCACGTGAATTTCATAGCAAAATCTCAGTAATTTTATCGTGTACTGGTAAACATATATGATTCAAATTCGGATTTTTTCTCATCTTTACTTCAACGTTTCCCGCTGCGTGTCTCGTCCCGTAAACTTGTCCTATCCCGCTTCCTGCTATGTAATGTAAGTAGATATCCCGTACCGTTTCCTACATATTGTACCATCATGTTTTTTGCAATGTGTCCTGTTTCCCACTACGTGTCTCCTTCCCATTTCCCGCTCCTACTCCCACTCCCGCTTTCTGCAACGCGTGCCGTCCCATTTTCCATGACGTTTTACATTCCGGTTTATTACTAACCACAAACGTAAATTAAACATTTTTTGTATTTATTATAAACATTTAATTCTCTGATTTGGCTTGGAGTAGTATATCTTTGTTTTGTCCCTCTGTCTCTTTTCAGCATTTGACATTGAAAGAACGAGACAATACAAAGAATAACTATTCCGAGGCTAATCAGAGAATAACGTTTTTATTAATAAGGGGGTAAGTGTTTGTATAATGATCCAACAGCATTGTGACAGTCTATGAATTATCACAATGATTATACTTTTTACAATTTTCTGACCTTGTCATCTACCATATTCAGTCATTGTGGACATTATTCAAGTTGCCCGGGCATGTTTGATAACATCCGATTAATCGCTTAGTCCATAACACATACACTAAAATATTTCTTAAAGGCATTGCGAATTTTAATACTTTCACATTGTTTACTAGCCGCCCGTCAAACATAATAAATTATACACCTAAACCTTCCTCAGGAATCACACTGTCTATTGGTGAAAACCGCATGAAAATCCGTGCAGTAGTTTTTGAGTTTATCACAACAGACAGCCTGACGCGGCAGAGGCCTTTGTTTTAAAATATGTAAGGATTTTATTCACTTATAGTGAAGGTATAGACTAGTGGGATAGATGGAATAGGTATACGTAAAAAAAATATTCCAGTGTGAAGTTCAATCGAATAGATGGATAAACTAAACTCAAAAACAATAGATATACATACATCAAGTCGAAATTTGGCATAATCACGCCGATAGTGGTAAAATCAAGGTAAAATAAAATTCTCAAAAATATTTGTTTGTAGTCAAATGCCTACTATATACACTAAGCCACCATGTACCATTGAATACGCCTTTAAAATATATTATGAGCATGTGATAACCAAACCATTTCTTGCGAAATAGTTATACTCATAAGAACAAAATTTTATCAGAGTCAAGTGTCTCCCCCTCGATCTGGCAAACAGTGGTGTGAAAGATGAATCAATTTTCACTGAGATAAAACTAAGAGATACACATAATAAAACAATCTATATATCTACATTTAAAATGTCTTGAACAGTAGTTTTGGCTGTGTCCCATCTGTCAGTCAGCTACAGAAGAATGTTAAATGTACATATGTATATTGGTGATAGATTGATGTTGATGAGTTTGTATGTATGATACAAATAATAAGTATAATACCAGTTTAGTCTAAAACATTCATAATTTGGTATATAGTTACCTTTTAAGGAGTATAGTTAAGCACTGAGAGAGGATTTCTCGTAGTTGCCACCAGAATAGGAAAAATGTAAGCAGGCAAAAGCTAGTGGCCTATATGTATATCAATATGTATTACCTAGCGAAGCGCTCCTTATCTTGAATATTGTCCTCCTCCATCCTTGTGTATTTTCCGCCACTTGCGTCGTCTTCATCGGATCTATTATCAAAAAACCAATGTATGATGTGAATAGAATCCTAATAAAATGATTTAGTAACTCTCTTTTCACATCCTATTAATATTATAAATGTGAATAAAGTCTCATTTTCTAGGAGATGTTATTTATGTTTGTATTGTCAACACTATTTTTGACATATACACTTTACACATAACATGGATTTAGTAAGAACTTCGATGGAGTACCTACTAATTCCATGACACATAATTATATTAAATACTAGCGATACTACTGATGCCCGCGACATCGTTCGCGTGGCCGAACAACGTAACATAACGAACATAATTCAAGATTGAACATTCATATGCTCTTTGGACAACCCTTTGTGGTTTTTGGACTGCATAAATGAAATTGTAATTTTATGGAAATAACAAATAAAAAAAATTTAAGGAGGAGCGAGAGAGAGGTAAGAAGTCAAAATGATTAGAGAACTGTACAGACAAAAAATGAAATAAAAATAAATAAAATATATTTCCTAATGGTTTAGCTGGCCATTATGACTTTTCTTCAGGTGTTCCAAATCACTGATTTTTTATACACAACAGGAAATGCTCATCAAGCTGAAAAACTTTTCATTTTTTTATTTCCTATAGTTTAGTTGGACCATCATGGGTCAGCATCAGGTGTTCTAGATCTTCGATTTTTATACCTCAACAAAAAATGCTTATCAGACTAGTACATTATGAACTTATGGTTGGTGTAACATTATAGACATTAATAACTCACCCAACACTGCCCGCACGGCGCTTTTGTATATCCTTTGTTGGGTCAGCCCCTGTTGACATAAGAAACACACATTTTTTGTTATTAGTTTCTTAAATATAAAGATATTTTATATATAAAATGTTGTAAAAAACATTTATTGAGAACTTCAAATTAAACTGACAGAAAAGTTAATGGTAAGGCGATAAAATCTGATCAAGGCTATAACGAATTATAATCACTTTCTCAGGGTGTTGAAATTTTTAGATTGCTATAACTAATATAGGCAAAGCATGACACATAAACATTTAACTATTATTGAGCCAACTCATCAAAGTTGCATGTTTTGTTGATACCACAGAAATCGCTATGATCGCTGGCACAATAAAATTCTACAGCTCGTCAGCAATGTTGTTACTACTGTATGTATTAGCACACAAATTATTATATAATTTACGTAATATACTTGGAAGTATCTATCTAAATTAATATAATGTTACTCAAAATGGAATAGGTTGGCAGATTAGCTATTATTAAATTTGATATTTCAATTTTTGTTCTAATAATTTCATGTCCTTTGCGTCGCTAACAACGCGTCACGCAGAGCAACGTCAAATTGAAAATAGGTCGATGTCTCGATTACAAATTCATTATTTGTATTGACTGCAAACTGAAAAGCAATGCAAATACAAATGTTTCATAATTTATTCTAATCCTCGTGTATACAGAAATTCAATGTTATAAAATAAAAGAATAAAATGGTACTTCGATTACATACCGGGGATAGTTGGGGCCACGGCAGACATCGGTCAAGAAACACATTAGTCCTCTTTATATTAAACTACTTATAATTTAATTTCTTGCAATAAGTCACTATAATTTATATTCAATCTGCACAAAAATCACACTGTTTATATCATTATTACATTAACACAACACAGTCGCCATTTTTAATTTTTCATTTGATTTTGATTTGATTGAACTTGAAATGTGTTGCCAACGTTGATCGAAAAAATCTTTTGATAATATTTTCTACCATACTCGCTGGCTGGCGTTAGGCTGGATAAACACGAAGCCATACAAGGACCCAGCCCACCTGCCATGCAGCCATACCCCTTCAACGACTAAGACTACGACATGTATTTAGTAAGTCCTTCGTACAACCAGAGTACCAACTAATAGGGCATATTACGCAAAGCTCAGCGCAGATGGCGCTACTGGTACAACTAAGGTATACAAATATTGCCAATGGAGGCAAAAAGCGCCAATTTTCGATATATTTGCAGATTTACGACCAAAATACCTTCTACGCAATCGTGGTGCGAGTTTAAAGGAAAAAGAAAAGATTTTGTGGATTATTCTGAAAATAATAACACTATTTTAGGTTGTATGTTGTTGTTATGTTCTGCATTATTTGATCAACTGTGGTCATCAACTTGATTTTGACTGCAGATCTTACCTGTATGAATTCCATATTTTAATAAGTCTTCACGTGTGAATTGTTCTGAGCTTCTTTTGGACCGTTTACTGGCTCGAAAATTTTACAGCTTGAGGCGTTCCATATTCATAGTTTGAGAAGTATTTTTATCTTATGGAAAACTATATTTCCCAATATTTCGGCACCCGAATATGCTACATAGTTGTAGATTTTCACAAACGAATGCTTACATAATGAAAGGATTAATAAATTACTCTAAAATAAACGTTTTAATCGACATAGCACAAGGCGGCAAAGCTTTTGTGTAACTTACATACCTGTACTCTGGCGGGATGAATGTGCAATTTAATACTCCCTGTTGGCAATGTTTGTTAACCTAGTCGTACCAATATCGCCATCTGTACTGAGCTTTGCGTAATATGCCTAATAGGTATATATCATACAAAATGGCAGATTCGGAGTACCTTCTAAATCTATGGCCGCACGTAATGAGGGACAAAAGATATCAGTGTTCTGTCTCTTTCTTCTCATGTATTTTTAATACGCACATCTCCTTCTTGTAAGTGCCAAATAATATGACGAGTGGTCTATACCTTCTCCCATACCGTCTCTGTCTACTTCACGACGATCGTATTCAGTTCGTGTGGCGTATAACGGTGTCACTTTTTCTATTTTCTATTGGTATTGGTAGGATTTCACCACGAGATTTAAAATATAAAATTTATTAATTTACACAAAAGTCACAGTTTATTATAGTATAGAAACACATTAGTTACTGAACCAAATAAAAATCTTGATGCAATGGACATCACAGATAAATGAACATTTGTTTATTTAATAATATATCGTATTGTTCATAATATATTTTTTACATTTGGTTAATTCCAAATCAACGAATTAGGGTCATATGGGATACCTATCGTGTACGAGCGTATTTTTTACATCGCGTTTGAAAGCTGTTATTGCCTTGTTGAAAAATTAAAATTGGTTAGTAGAGCGAAAATTAAGGGCCGTGGTGGACAGGTTCTAAAAGCCTTAGCTTTGTCTATCTGCTCTACTCTAGAGTGCTCTACTCAGAAATGCTTTTGGATTACTTATGGTTCGTTGGACAAAACTCGTTAATATCCACTGCAAAGCTTTCGATCTTTTTGAGCGGCAAGACCTCGCCGCACATCATGTTTGCTAATTTTATACCATACATACAGGCAGGAGCCCTTTCATCCCGGAAAAAGTACCTTAGGGAAGTGATTGCGTGGGTAAAAGTTAAAATGTCGCAACATAGGACGAATGTTGCGACTTTTTCACTTTTACGTTTTACGTAAATGTCTACTGAACCTACTTTTAGACAACAATAAAGTATAAGTAGTTTTTATTCGTTTATTTTTAAAAAGAAATTCCGACAGTTGCTGATTCTTTTTAGTATTTTTGATCAATTTACCGATAGTTGAATGAAACTGGCAAACGATAATTATTATTTTAAATTTTTGTGTGTTTGACAATTTAGTTTTCTACCTATATCAAGTTATTTATCAAATTTCCAATTAGTTATTTTCGGAATCAAGTATGCTTCAAATTAGCAGAAACAGATCTACAAAAATAATCTAAGAAAATGGATGGAGAACCAGAGGGATTATCGGATACGGCGACCAATTGCAATTTGGCGTCCGCCACAGAATCACTTTCTGACAAACATCAGGCCAAATTGGATTCATTAGAAAAAAAGGCGGTACACTTAAGGTAGTAACCTACGTAATAGCTACATATTTTGAAATACCTACTTATATAAATAACACGTGTATTTCACAATTAATTTAAAAAACAAGGAACTTCGATAAACTTATTTCAAGCCAACTAGATTTTATGTTATAGTAATTCTGAGGTTTTAAGCATTTTTATGAGGAGACTCGCGGATTTCAGTTCGAGAAGTAAACTGCACCATACAGCTGCAGCTACGTATAGTACCGATATTATTATAAAAATAAACGCTCTATGAGGACGTTTTTTGTGAATATGCGAAATTTATCTATTGAACTAAATTCGGTAAATAGGTAGCAGAAAGTTCTGTATTCAGATCTGAGTTAGGAGAAATAGGTATGCCTACCACTTCGGGACGCTGGATTGTTATCACTTATCGCCACATGAACAACGCCGAAGATACGAAATCCAAAATCGGTTAATCATAATTATTCTCTGTTTATATAGGTATCCTTTTATTCATAATAAAGTTAAAGCATACTTTAGCATGTTTTTAGGTAGTTAAAAACTTTTTTATGAAAAACGGGCTAGTGTTGCAAGCTATTAGATTTGTATTTTGTTTTATTATACTTTTGGTCCTTTGAGCCGGATGATGGCAAATTAACTAAAGGGCCTAACTTATTAACACTCCTTTTACTAGATTTTACCCAGTGTAGAAAGTTAACGCTATTCTAATATGACAAAAATATTCTTAGATAGTCCAGTTCAAGACTATTGTCCAGTTTTGATCTATATTGACTAATCTCTAGCGAACGTTTTTTGTACTAGGTAACATCGGTGGAAGGTACATGTCACCTAGTGCTAATTAAATTGTCCCTTTTTTCGCATAATTTATTTTGTCCTATTGATCTGTGGCATACCGGTTTTGGCATAACATATTTTGGCGTAAAAGGTCTAAGGCATTATTGATTTTTGGCGCATACGGACAAATATGGCATAATGTAAACCACTAGAGATCCCCAATAATATTTTGTATAGTAGTTTTCATAGTCTCCATATCACCACTTGCTTCCGGTGAAGGAAAACATCGTGAGGAAACCTGTACACTGGTGGACATTTTAGTTCACTAGTGTGTATGCGACTACCTGTCAATAGATGTCGGTAAGTTGTCGTAAAAGTTATGTGAGATGCCTTTAGGTGACTTAAATAAAAATCTGATATCAGTGTTAGCTAGCTACACACTCGACATGATGATGATTAAATTTTGTAGTTACTTACATTCGCATCCCTTACAGGTTGGTTCTTGAAAAAGATTTCAAGGCTGCTGATATAAAATGGAGCTTGTTTGTAGCAGCTGCATTTAGTTTTAGATATGAAAGTTGCCTCAGACCGTTTCCTCCTGCTTACTTAAAAAATGGAATCAAAGATATGGACACTTTAGTAAGTTTATCATATTAATATAGTCAAAATACCATGTACCTCTATATAAAAGTATTCATGTAGTATAGCTACCTGTGGTACTTACCTACTTTTTAATTACAATTGTATGTATCAACCTGCCTACCTACGTATTATCTATAAGCATTTTCCATAATGTGGTGTTGGAATCTCTCAAAAATTCTTTACTGACTTTAATTTTTTTTCAAACCCCAATATTTTTATTGCCAAAATTGTGTATAACAATAGGTATAGGTATGTATGTGGATTGACTTCTGTAGGTGGTACCTATTTTAGGACCAACAGTTTGCCTTTTCAGGCATGCAATGTGTATATAATTACATCTTTATCATTATCTTAAAAGACGGTACAAACAACACAATAGAGTTGAGTAATGCTATAAAGTAAAATAAAATTTGACAGCTATACGTAACCATATGAAACTAATAATTTTATTTATATTTCAATTCAAATAAACAATGCAAATGCAAAAAAATCATTTCAATATTGAAAACTTATGATTATAAGTAGTCACCCACAATCCTTATGTTTCAGCTTAGTGTTGTGACTGATGTACCAGCTTTGGACCTAGTCTTGCAACAGTTAGACAATCTGGAGAATTTGACACAAATAAGTGACATAGTGGACTTGCTCTTTTATGTACTTGTACGATTGAAAGAACCAAGTTTAAAAACAGTTCCAACCGAAATTGTGAGCGCTATTTTTATATGTAATTACTTAGGTACTTACCTAACTAAGTACATACAAAATAAATTTTACGAGGACGGCGGATTATGAGGTCGTTTGATTTATAATTAGATTCATAATATATTTATTCAGTCATCAGAAATATGATTATGATTAATAGAAATATGATATGGTTTCAGCATGACTCTTTAATTGAAAATCTTAATTTCGGAAGAAATGCACCAAAACCGCAACATATTTTCCAAGTAAATTACTCATTCAAATCAACTACCGAAGCTAAATGGAAAGAACTGTCAAAAAATCATCATATATTTTTCGCATTCCACGGAAATCGCTTGGAAAATTTTTATACTATTCTCCATTTTGGTTTGCAACAACATTTGAACAAGGTATGTTACGATTACTTCGCAATAGCAAAAATGTCTAGGTAAACTTGACTTTCCTTTAACTGTAGCTTTCCGCAATCAAACTAAGTAGGTATACGATTTCTAAAAAAGGGCGGAAGCACGGCAAACCAGGAGCTCGGGTAACATCCCGGACTTCCTTCCTACGCGCGATTTCATTTTGAATTTGAACGACCCAGTGCGCGGTGGTAGAGTTGGACGCGTCGGACGTCAAATTTAACATCATATTATTTTCCTTCACACTGTCTGTCCATATGTAATAGGTCTTGAAAATTATACAATGGATTTTAATGCAAGTTTTTTAAATAGATAGTATGATTTCTAAGGAAAGTTTAGGTGTATAATTTATTAAGGTTTTAGCCGAGCGAAACCAAGACCGCTAATACACCATAATTGTAATCTCAAGTATAGAATAAATGTAACTTATTTATTAGTTTATTTTAGAATACGTTGCTGGGAAATGGCGTTCACTTGTTGCCTGAGGTGAATACGACAATGCCGTTCAGTCATGGTGGATTCGGATGGGGCGCAAGCTGCATCGGAGGGCACCTGTCTTGCATCGCTATGTGTGAAGTTATTGATGCTCCCGAGGGAATCAACTATCAAAAACCTGTGTCTAATGAAGGTTTAAAAGATACCATAATACAATATCTATTGTCTTCTGGAACTCTATACATATAATTTCCTTGTATTTTTAAGGCGATGGTGTATACGACGACTTGAAAAGTAAGCATGTTGACAATGTATATGACGCTGCTGCACTAGCACAATACATAGTGACGAATTGCGACTTGGTTAGAATCCGCTATCTCCTGGTGTACGCCAAACAACCAACATCTATGCGGTTCCCCACTGCAAGCACGAATAGAAACGGCAAGTAACGATTTTTCATTGAACTATGCTTAGATTGTACGAAATGTAGGTTGAATGGACCTTAAGAGAAAGTTGAAAAACCTAAACTAGATGTATATAAGTACAGTGAGTCGTTATTATTTCCTAAAAATAAGGTTTAAAAGCCGACCGTACATTAGTTGTATTTTTAATATTCATTATATTACACTTTCCGGCGAAGTACGGCGATTGCTTTATTAAAAATTGAAAAATATGATACCTACATACTTATTTATAAACAAAAGAGAGATAACTAGTAGTACCTATAGTAACAAGTATCAATGTACCGTGCCAAAGTTGTTGTGTTAGTAATAACTAAATGGATATTAAAAATAAGTACTTAGATGATAGGTACTTTGCAAACAATTTTAACGCAAATATGAAAATAGATTTGTTTTTGATTTGATGTTGACGTTTGACCTACTCGATTGTTTTCTTTCAGCTGGTGGTTTTCGTCAATGGCTTTCCAGGCATAAATTATTTTCAATATTGCTTGGCTACGGACTCATGCTAGCAACTATTGGTTTTGCTAATAATCAACCTATTCAGTATTATTATAAATTTCTATTGAAAAAACTGGATATAGCATATAGTAACGTAAAAGTGTGAAAGTTATTTATCTGCCTATGATAAAAAAACACATCAAGCATGCAATAGGTATCTTTTCTGTGAATTAAGTAATATTTTAGTGTAATTACTTTTTAATATATGATATATTTTGTAAAATTAAAGTTTGTATGTTTTATAAATATTTTATTACACATATGTGGTTTTCTATACTTATTTGTACTTTTAAAAATAAATTAAAAACAGCATAATGTAAATTTTAATGCAATTGTCACAAAGAACGAAATTGTTGAATTGAGAACAATGGTCGTTACGGTGCTTCGTCACGGACAAGAGCAAAATCATTGCACGATCTGATTTTTATTGTGTCGAATGTTCATCCAAATATAATGGACTTCCAGTTTCATCGTTTTCATCCTGCGAACGAACGTCACATTTTTAAGTACTTTAAGCATTGGCACACAGATAAACGATCATCTTTGTCCAATATCTGATTTTTTAAAATGCGGACAGTGAATAATTTATTTGTAGTGTGGTGTTTCTTCACTATAACATACAAAACAGTAATAACCCAGGATCCTGTTGCAATTATACCACAAGGACGCATCGTCGGTGTAAGTTTTTTGTTCTTAGTAAATATATTTCATACAAATCGCACTCGACTTCTCTTCACTCTTCAGCAGCATCTAGTTTTTAAAATAAATAATTTACACCGTGTAGTATTTTTCGTACCAAATTACACAATTTTAATTAAGTATGTACTCTTTAGGGAAACGTAGGTCCAATTTGGAGTTCCCTTTATTTGAAAAGCTTTTAAATCAACTCTGTACCATATGGCATACCTATGGGTAAATAAGTAGTGTAATTAATTAGGTATATTAATGGTTCCAGATCAAAGTGTACGCAGAAGGAACCTTGAACCCTATAGAAATATTTTTTGGAGTGCCATATGCAATACCACCAGTCGGCCGATACAGGTTTGCAGTAAGTATGACAGTTGTAGTGCGGTAACATGAAATATTCAATTATACATTTTATAAGTATATTATATTATTTTACGGTGATTTCAACATTCTTATAACAACTTCTGTCTAGGCGCCTGAAAGACACACTGGTTGGAGACGTAGTACGTTTTTCGCCAATCGCATGCCACCATTGTGCCCACAAGTTGGTTACGATGAAAATAATAATATAAGCGAAGACTGTCTCTTCCTTAATATATGGACATCACGGGTAAGTGTGATAAATATTACCTCTGTATTAATTTTGTGAATGTAGGCTACTTTCACACGGAAAATAAAGGAGGAGCACTCCATAGTGACCTATTAAATCCTCTTGACAATGTTTCAGATAGCGTGCCGATGGAAAATCGCTGCCAGTGCTCGTATTTTTTTATAGTGAAACATGGTTAGATGGAGGAATCTCACTACCTTGCCAAAATCTAGCAGCAGAAGGTGTTGTGGTTGTTACGGTTTCTTACCGCCTCCATCTTTTAGCTTTTTTTACACTAAAATCTTCAGAGGCTCGCGGAAATCTGGCACTTCTCGATCAATATTTGGCTCTTCTGTGGATACGTGATAACATAGCAGCATTTGGTGGAGATCCTACTTCTATTACTTTGGCAGGACATTCTGCCGGAGCTGACAGTATACTTTATCATTTAGCTTCACCTCGCTCAGTTGGTGAGTATTATTCTGACAAATCACACAGATTGAGCTAGCCCCAAAGTAAGTTCGAGACTTGTGTTACAGGATATAAACTCAGTGATACTATATTTTATAGCATATAAATATATAGATAAACATCCAAGACCCGGGTCAATCAGAAAAATATCACTTTCCATCATGACCAGACCGGGGATCTAACCTCTCGGTTCAAAGCAAGCGCTTTACCACTGCGCCACCGATCTCGTCATTATGTTTTGACAATTGAGGACAAGGGTAAGATGATGTTTCACTGAATTTGAAAGTCTTGTGACAGGTTTGTTTCAGAGAGCTATTATCATGTCTCCCAAAAATCCTTGGAAAATATTAGAAGATAACTATAAGTATGCAAATGTGACAGAAAAAACTTCCAGAGAGGTAGCACAAATCTTCGGATGTGAGGGAAAATCCGATAAAGAAATTGTACTTTGCATGAGAGCACGGCCGTTGTCAGATATTATGACATTATACTCTGTACGTACAATATATATTATATCCCAACTAATATTACAAAAGCTAAAGTAAGTTTATTACGTCTTCACGCTTTAATCACGAACCATATTGTAATTTCGCATACAATAAGCAAGTAACTAGTTAGTTTAGTAGTACGGAGAAGGTCATAGGTAGAATACTTTATATCCCGGGAAAAATAACTGTTTCCGTGGGAAATGACGCAGGAGGAGCCGCGATCAAAGTCTATTCCTATAGAAATATGTAAACTAGTTTTAATCTATATTTTCGATACCTATCGTATTTAAATCTAATCAGAGTTGATGAAAGTAAATAATAGTCGTTGTGGTCGCCGTGAAATAACGGTGGCGCGGGCCCGGCGTTGGGAGGTATTTGTTTTGTTCATAGTGTCAGGAGTAGAATCAGGTACCTATTAGGTAGGTCTAGGTAGTACCTACCGAAATGTGAATTTTGTTCATTGACTCGCATTAGGTCGTGTGTTATTGAACAAAAAATTGACCTTTTTTTTTTCAGAACGCCTCTTGGGGTCCAATGCTGCAGCCAATACCTGATGATTTTTTATCAGAATCTGAACAATATTTACCAACACCGTTGACAGTTGCGCTATCCTCAAAACAAAGCATGCAACTTGACCTACTTTTAGGTGCCACAGACCTTGAATCTATAAACTACAAAGGTTAGTGTTTTACATCGCTTTATATTCGAAATGTACAAACTTAATTTAGACACTTAGGTAGTTTTGGTATTTAGATTAGAATGGTAACACTTCATTACAAAATCAGTTACCTACCTAAATAGGTACTACAATGTTATGATGTGGAACTTGAAGTGGTTTAATGAATTTTAATTAGGGTAATAATATGGAAGGCACGGTATTTGTCTATCTGTCCGTCTGTCAATCAAGAAGCTTCAAGTGGTTTACATTTCACAATATATGCGATGATATGTGATGATGATATGACAATATTTAGGTATATCGCTTACAAGGCAATCAAAACCTATAGTATAGGTACCCAATTCCCATTGACCTAGAGTCATGTACCTAATAATACATCACAGTAATACATCTGAAAACTGTAAATTTTTAAGTTCATTATTATAAGAAGCGATTTGTCCGGAACCCTCAGTTTGTGAGTTCAATTCGCACTCGGCCGGTTTTATTTTTAAATAATTAGATACTTTTATTTACTTTCCAGATGAACGCATTGAAGAACTAATTAAACAGAGCCCTTCTCAGATCCACGAATACACTACCGCTGTTGTCGTTCCAAAATTATTACAGATGTTGACAATACAAAGGCCTGAAGCATTATCTACGGTTAGTTCTCCGACACAAGATGATCACGATGAATTACTTTTGTCTTGTAATATTTTTTTTGCAATGCCAGAAAATGCAAAAAAAAAAACAATCAATTTGTTCATTAAATACAGTATGAAATTTTTTAAACTGGTTCACTCACATAGGTATGTGAGTGTGTATTAATTTTATCATGGGTTTAGGATGTTTTCTAAAATTAATAGAATAAATAATGCCAAATGAAATTTTCAGCTGATCCAAGCGATAATTTGGGAATACTGGGGAACAATGAAAAAGAAAGACAGCGAGCGAAATTCTCATGAAGCCATTGAAAATCTTGCACGAGTGGAGTCTGCTGCAGTATGGGGAGCCGGCAACGCCCTATTGGCAGCCAGATTAGCGAGGAGAGTATCCAGACTCTTTGTCTATCGTTATTCACAGTCGACTAAAGTTGATCTTCGCGGAAGACAATTGAATTATACAGGTAAATAAAAAATAAATATAAATATAATATTAGGACAAATCACACAGATTGAGCTAGCCCCAAAGTAAGTTCGAGACTTGTGTTATGGGATACTAACTCAACGATACTATATTTTATAACAAATATATAGATAAACATCCAAGACCCGGGCTAATCAGAATAAGATCATTTTCCATCATGACCCGACCGGGGATCGAACCCGGGACCACTCGGTTCAGAGGTAAGCACTTTACCAGCTGCGCCACCGAGGTCGTCAAAAACTCACCGAGGTACTTTTTATCATTGATAACTACTTGCTAATATATGTACACATATACATACTTAAATAAATCCTATACTTACCGACATTAATTTCCAGGAGCAATACATGGCTCTGACTTATTAGCGCTTTTAGGAGATACATTAATGCTCCAAGTTGCCCGACGCCCCACAACGAATGAAGAAAAGCAGATTTCTGCATTATTTCAACATTACATTATACAATTCGTTAAGTATGGGTAAGTAGATATAGTTAAATAATCCTCAGATCTCGCCCGGCCCGATCGGATTGCGATCTTGTGTTGTTCAGTTGTCATATCAAATTCACTAAACTAAAAAGTTGGTTCTATACTTGCAGATCTCCAGCACGAGATAATGAATGGATAAGGTATAAAGTCGGAGATGCACAAATTCATGATATCGTTTACAGTAGAGATAATATTAGGAATAAACGTAGTGCAGCAAGAGATATAAGTTTTTGGCTACAATATCTGCCACAACTTGCAAATCTTCTTCCAACTTTAGAGCGCACAGAACAGTTAAAATCGGAAAAAGGCAAGTTATTAACTTAGAAAGTACTTATATTATATTGTGTTAATTTGTGTTAGGTTATGTGGGTGTTTATTTCTCACCACGTTAACCTCTAGTTGGATTTCGAAAAAAGTTAAATCTAGATGAAATACAGAAATGTAGATATTAATGATAACTACCTATGGCTATTCCAATTATTCCTTTTTAAAAGTCATGTTTGAAAAAACGCATAAGTATAGATACCTTTTTTGATAACAACCAAATCAGATCACTGCTAACCAGATCGCGCATCAGTTAATACTCAACGGCAAGCCCGTCACACGTAAGCAGATATGAGCTTTCAAAGAATACCATCAAGGAATATAATCAGGCTGTACACAAGTTAATAGAAGAAAAAAAATTGTGTAAATGTAGTTGGGCCACTGAAAAGCAGGCTGTGGAAGCGTCCTTAACTGACAATACTGCTAGTGCAGCAGCCTCAATCATGACAGAGTCTGAGTTGCTTCCAGAGACTTCGCCCCCTATACAGGCGTCCCTGGAAGCTTCTCAGATAGACTCGACCATCATTACTAATTCTAGTTCTTCGGTTAGGTCAGATCCTATTGACTGTAAGACCCCAAGAACGATTATTTACTCAGATGAATTGGGCATTAACTTAGGTCCGTTGGTGTCAAATTACACTACACAAAGTGTTAGCAATATATGTATGCCAGGAGCTCATATTTCTCAAATTATGTCTAGAATAAAATGTGAAAAAATAGACAGTAATACCACATTAATATTAACTATAGGTAATGCCTCAAATGTCTCCCGTTTAGACATTAGAAATTGCATTGATATTTTATCTGAAATAGAGAACTCGGGTGTTGGTCAGATAATATTTAGTCTATTTCCTTTTACTAAAAATATCTCTAATAATAAGTATATACACTCCATAAATACATGTATATACAACTTGACTTGGAAATTTAAAAAATTATACATTTTGGACCTGAATAAATATATAAATAATTGCATATATAACAATGGTACTGTGTACCTATCTTATAGATTTAAGCTGACCATTGCTAAACTCTTAGCATTCAATATTTATAGACCCGTTATAGCCGATATAACGAAATTACCAAATATTAGTACAAGTACTAATAATTTAGTTTTAAACTAGATAATAAGACAGCGGTGAAGCCCTCCTATTTAAATATAAGAATTCTTTAGCTACCAATAATAATATTAGCAAAGAATTTACCTCAAATTAAATTATTAGCGCAGTTTAATCTCTAAAATGTGGCAAAGCTTCGGTAGTAGACAATATATATCCACAGAACTAAAAAACCTCGGCGCGATTGCCATATCGTGGCTCCTTCAAATGTTCAATAATATATTAGTTTCTGCACGTATTCCTAGACTCTAGGAAGTCAAAAGTTATCGCCATCCTCACCCGGTAAACCATTGGATGACCCGAAAATCTTTCGGCCCATTGCTTTACTTTACACCAATCCAACTTTATTTTACTTTACACCACCAACTTATTTCGGAACAAGCTGATTTCAAACCTGGGAAATCTTGCACTAGCCAAACCTCACTGACACAATTTATTGAAGATGGTTTCGAGAATGGTCTTTGTCATCATTAGGATTTTTGTTTTTAGGAACTGATTTTACAATGGCAATTATTCAATTATTTATTATACTTATTATAGCTGTAATTATTGGCAATATGTAAGGTATAACGTAAGCAATTAAAAATATTTTTTTTTAACATACCTAGGTATTACATTTGTTTTTAAATTGTAAGAAATTGATTGAAAATAAGTTTGTAAAAACGGATTTAATCGAAATAGTCGAGGTATCAATTTTTTTAATTTTAAAAATGTTATTTGTATTTGATATTTATTGTGTAAATGGTTTGAATGCAGACCTTAGACTTTTTACCCTCAACGTAATTATTCGCCGCATGGTGTACCTACCTAGTTACGTTATGCCTCGTCTAAAATGCTCCGCTTCGCTTTACATCTTGGTGTACCTATAATCTAAAATGTTTAATTAGTTCTGAAAATAGACGAGACTTTTTTTGAGCTTTCTCCTTTGATGGTATTTTATAAACATTTCATTTCATAAATTTCTTTCAATTTTCAGATGAAAACCGATTACGCGGAGGCGTGTTTGCAATGTGCGGGGTATCGGTCGTGTTACTAGCATTGCTCATCATCTGTGTCGTCTTATTACGCAGAGAACAAATGCATCGATCTTATGCCGCAAGTGAAATGCATCACTGACTTTGAAACATACCTACACAGTTTTCCTCTATCGTATTTGTATGCTATTGTGATCTACTTAAGTTGCATTAAAGTGTATGAACCCATTCCTGATTTTTCAAAATTAGGTACCTAAAGGTACCCCAGAAGGTTACATATTTGATCGAACATGAATCTAGTAACAACCAATTTTGTTAGATGTTTTAAGTATGTAATAGAAGGGGCTCTATTTAAGTCAACTATTTTTATAAAGGTATATTTTTATATTTCAAATTAATCCCTTAATCTATCTAATCATCTTTTATTTGGGAATTTTCAGAATCGGTTGCTGCGTGACGAAACGGAAGTGACGAAATAAAAATACGTTAATTTAGTTTAAATTTATCATCATTGTGTGAAGAAATAAATGTAGAATTCATAAATAGATACATGTAAAGGTAAATATTCTTCAAAATAAAATAAATTGTCATGAATGTGTAATGATATCAGACACAGTTCCGTTACGTCACAAAATGTTTTCGGGTGTTAAATGAGAAGGCTATTGTAAAATTTATTCAACAAATAAAAAACCAAGAGATAATTCTAAAATCACAATGAAATGTAATTGAACACCATGAAGTGCTAAACTAATTACCGAATTTGCTCCAATACGTCACCTTTCGATACAAACCATCACTAGTTTTTCTTTTTGCGACTTATACGGTAAACATTATATTATTGATTTTATTTTTTAAATATGACGGATTTATAACAAAACTAAGACAGAAAATAATGTTTCAAATACTTTTATATTTAATTATTTGAATATTCACTTACAATATTAAGACAGTGACGATAATAGAACTTAAAGTTACGTTAGCGGAAAGGTAAGGTAAAGATCAATAACATGACCATAGGTTTTTTGCAGGATACTTTACTATCGTCTGTGACGAGCTTCAATAGTTTTAAGTTTACGTTGTACTTATATTTATCTATAAAAAAATTACAAAATTAGGTTTTTTTAGATACATTTTTATAACATACAATCTATAATCAGACCTTATTTCTTCATTATTATTTTGCTATCTCCATATCTTTCTCTTCTTTTTTTTTTCTTCTGTCAATTCTGTTATCTTTTTTTGATGTTTTTTAAGCCTTTCTAGAACTTCTTTTTCTGTTCTTCGTATTTTTCTGGGTTTAATTCACCTTGTCTTTATATCGCTTAGCGCGTTCAGCAGCCGTTAAAACCATAATTTGCTGCAAAAATATTAATTATTATTATTATTAGCGCCACAAACACTTACCCTTAGTTCTTCCCTTTACATGACCGATCATAATCACCATACCACCACCATAGTGAGAACCATGACTACAACAAGCGCCAACACACAGGCCAATGCTAAGGTTTACCTGAGCACATGGTACAGCTCTAGGGATTTCGGCAAATTTCCTGAAATTTGGTACCAGTTACCTGTACCAGAAACTTTTTTTTAATGATCATCACCACTATATACCTAGAGATCTCTCAAGCATCGCTGGCAATAAGTACTGAATTTTCCATTCATTGGGCCATACGAAAGATCCTATTAAACTTTATTTTTGATATATCACAATAGCCCCTAAATCAATTTTCTAAATTAATTTCTTTACAAAAGGTACTCGATTAAGTAATTCGAAAGTAATTTAAAAAAGGCACTCGAAAGAATATTCTTAGTAGTAATACTGTCTGGTACTTTACGCTTATCGAAAGTAAAGATTATATGTGCCAAGAAATGCCTAGATCTATCATACAATAATGTCAACTGAAAATTAGCCTTGTGAACTATGCACCTAGCAATTCCATAACGTCACTTTTTGCTATCCACATATATGTAACGTGACGTGAAAAAGTTTAGAGATTATTTTTAACCATTTATAAAAGCAATAGATGACCAGTCCACACAATCTCACATTCTATACATGCAATATTCTAAAATTAATATTATAATAAAAAAAAGGACTACTTACCTACTGTGAAAATGCGCGTCACGTATGAGGAATGCCCACGAAATATAATTACTTCACCTCACAAACTTTTTGACACTGATGACGCTAGCACAAAATGGCGGCTTCAACGGATTGCGAAATGTTGCCGTTATAGAAAAACAGCATTATTTGGAAGAAATTCATAAAGTTGTAAAATTAGCCCGTGACGTTCTAGTGAAATTCCACTACATGCGATTATGTGGGACAGCATATTATGTCCTTTATTATATTAGCTTTTTTTTATGTATATTTGTGAATAATAGTAGATTTATAAAGGTGTAAGCTTCCAAATGAATGCTGCCACTAGTTCACGCTGAAACTAGTCCAGGTATGGATGGGACACGAAAATTACACATTTTTTATGAAAAATAATTTACTGATAACTATTACATCAAAAACTTTGGTTATATATGGTTTTCCATTGTATAATTAAATAAAGAATTAGATTATATCAGATAAATTGTGCAAAAGATCCTATATATTTAAACATAAGCGTTTAAAGTCATAGGACAGTGACATTTTAGTTCCAGCAAACTATTCTGAAAATGCCCACTTGATGTTTGTATGACCATAATATCCCGCATGTTGATCATAAGGGGCTAATATCGTAGAGAAAACTATATAGATATCGTCATATCTTTAATATATGTCATAAGATGAAAGA
This sequence comes from Plodia interpunctella, assembly GCF_027563975.2. Lineage (NCBI taxonomy): Eukaryota > Metazoa > Arthropoda > Insecta > Lepidoptera > Pyralidae > Plodia > Plodia interpunctella. The sequence goes on from NC_071295.1 coordinate 6,198,191, forward strand.
TAGATGCGTATTAAAAATACACTAGCAGGAAAGATATAAAATATTCGTATACATTACAAGACATAAAAAAATATAAAAATAATATACTTAGTTCGCTTTACAATCACGCCGCAGTCTCGACAGTCACTTTTGCCCATGGATTTAGTAAGTAGGTACCTACTTCGTGCTTTTTGCAATATAAAAAATGCGTTAGATAAAATAGATCTTTAGGGTATGGATTTAGTAAGTACTTGTTCATGATTTAGGGACACTCAGTATCATGATTTTGAATAGATTCACATTCGCAATCCCGATTCCAGAATCGATGGTATTCTTGGTCTACCAAGAACACCCACCAATTCTGGAATCGGCCCCTTTATACAGCTGTTCCGTGTTTTGGAAGTTTTGCCCTTGGTATGCCTATGGTTCATTTTATTCAGTTAACAGAAAGTTATAGACGCACCGTCATATCAATAGTCGTATCATCTTTATTTGTGTATTGCAATAATTATTATCCATTTTACTCATACAAGAAAGAGATGTGTGTATTAGAAATTCATGAGAAGAAAAGAGACAGCGCTGATCTTTTGTCCCTCATCCATCATGTAACTACCCGGCCCAATCTGTCACTTTGGTACTAATTTCTTGTCAAACTACTACAGATATTAAGAACATTACGTACGGTAAAATGGGGTTAATAGGAAGAAGTGTAAATATCAAATAATTTAAGAAATTGTTTCTTAAAGATTAATTATTATATAATTATTAATTCTAATTATATAATATAATTAAAATCTTTAAGAAATTATATGATATTTCCACTTTTTCAGTAAATTTTATATTTATAAGCAGCCGAAACATCTTTGCAAATGTTACCGTCGCTATAAATATAGGACAACATTGAATGTTTTTTTTACTGAAGTTGGATTTCATACCTATTGACCCCATTTTACGGTATGTAGTTACTATCAATATTAGTCTGTCAAGAAAAAGAAAAAAACATGGAATTTAGGTACTTACATAGTACCTCTACGGAGTACCTACTAATTTCCTATTAAATTCCATGATACAGAGCAATATTATCGTTAGTATCACACCATTCGATGACAAGTTGATATATCGATGTTATCAATATATTTTACTATAGTACATACACTATCGATAGTGAAAAGTAATATTGCGGAGCTTATTTATAGATTGTAACGATAATCTAATCGTTGTCATGGTTCGACAGTATTGATAGTAATGCTTTTTTTTTAACTATCGATCATTGATTATCGATCGAACGAGCGGCAACAGTAGGTACCAACCTAAGCTAGGTAGCTTAGGTTGGCAATTATTAAGGTAGGTAGGTACCTACCTTAATAATTGGCATTTGTCAAAAATGCAAATTATTAATTTGCTCTTTTATTTACCTAGGTACTCTTTGCTTGCTTTGTTTTTTTGAAGTTACAAAACGATAATATTTTGATTAATAGGAACCTAGTAAGTTCTTTGCAGGTTTTTTTTTCTTTATATTTCTACACACGACACGTATTGAATCCCTCTACAGTTGTTATACTCATATTATTGATTTCAGGAAATATACAAGTTACCTAGGTGTCTTTGTGATATTGGTGTGCATTGTAAGAATAGCCCCCGTGAGGATAAATAGAAAAGGATTTGGAGGATCGTTTTATTATGGCTTTGGCTTTGCAAAGGCGTGCTAATGTAAGTGTTTAACATTAGTAGGTAAATGTTGTACCAATAACCTAAAAAAATGTTCAATATTTGTAACGATTATCACTAAATTAATGATACAATATTTTAATACAATGACAAATCAGTTTAAGTCATACTCATATTAGTCAAAATTAAATATGCTCACTTGTTTGTGATAGCCAGACTTTAATCGTGAAATGACTTTGATTCAAGTGGAGACCTTCTTTCCACAGTATTAACAATCCACAAATGATTATTTTTCACACAGAAATAGTAGGTAGAAGAGATTCTGAGATAAAATCTTATGTATATCAACCATGTTTAATATTTCAGATTTTTCTACTATGTATCTTCTATATTATCTATTGTATCTTCCATCCTGTGCTTCCATCAAATCAATATATGATGTAAAATTATTACAATTGTTTTATGGTAATTTCAGGTCAGATTACCACCAGAAGTGAACAGAATTTTATATATAAGAAATTTACCATACAAAATATCAGCTGAAGAAATGTATGATATCTTCGGGAAATATGGTGCGATTAGACAAATCAGAGTGTAAGTATTATAGTTTAGTTGTACCATTTTAAACATTAGGCGATAGGTGAATCATGCTTGAAAGTGGATAATCTACGATAGGACATATCTTTTCCCCATTGATGCAAAGGTTTCTGTGAGAAACTGAGTTCGACCTTATATACAGTACATTACAAATTAAATAATTTGACATTGTTATATATGAACATGGTAAAGGAACTAAAAATGTTTTCAACTATTGTGTAAATATGAATGCATGTAGTTTTTAAAACTACAATTTTTTTTATATATAAATGTTTATTTAAAATTAATTTTTAATTATTTCTTTTCAGTGGTAACACTCCAGAGACTAGAGGAACAGCTTTTGTAGTTTATGAAGACATATTTGATGCTAAGAATGCATGTGATCACTTGTCTGGTTTTAATGTTTGTAATAGATATTTAGTTGTTCTATACTACAGATCTAACAAAGCCTTCAAAGGTATGGATATTGAGAAGAAACAAGAAGAATTAGACACTCTGAAAAAGAAATACGGAATATCTACTGATGATCTGCGTAAATAAAAAGAGTTTAAAGTCATATTCTAAGTCATTATTTTATTGGGCTTACAATATCTATATTATACTATATCTATTATATATGCTATGGCTAATTAAAGCCCATAGTGCGGCTAGACCCAGGTCCAGCTGGTCTCAGTTGGTAACTTCTAAATAGGTATAGTTAGCATCATTCTGGGTAAACCTAGCTACAGCTAGCTGGCCATAGATGGTGAAATTTCTATCACACTACAATATTTGAAATTGACAAAAAGAGACAAAACTTATTTTATATTTTAACTTTTTTATCCCCTGAACTGTGGTCAGCCTTCAGCAGCCATGTGAGTGCTACCAAAAAGTCATTACTACACAAAAGTCATTTTAATCTAATTATGTGCCATGGGTACAAATCAAGAGCTACTCGTGTGTATTTAGTCTATATGCGTACCTGTAATGGTTTAAGAGAAACACGATTTTGCAAAACGGTACTCCACCAAAAATATCAGTATTTCCATAACCTGAACACGCACAAATTATATTTTCGCGGCACATATTTCCACACACCTAAGCTACCTGATGAACAATATTTGTCTCTCCGGTTATTAGATTAAAATTTTCTTGCTAGAACAACGTTACTCTAGCAGAAATCGTTTTTTCCATTTAAAAAAACTACGACATTCACAAACGTTTTATGCCGGTTTTAATCAGCTATGTATGTGACATAGCTGATTAGGCACTAATTATAGGTTCTATTCATATTTCTGTAGGAGACACTTTCTAGCTGGAGTAACGCACACATTCGCGTCGGCATGTGTCTGAGTACGGCGACAGTGTGGAACCGGCATAAGGTACTTTTTAACCCGAAATTCCCACGGGAACGAAGTGCCGGGGCGCAGCTAGTTATCTAATAGATTAAAAAAAAACAAAGAAATATCTTAGTGTCACTCTTTCTGGTACGAGCATGAATTTAATACCTAAGTACTTTGTACGGAGTACGTACTAATTCCATGGGTACGTCGCGACCACCACCTTTGATTTTAATTCTCATTAGGTACATGAACAGAAAACAACTAATTGTAAACAGAGAAAGCTATAGAACCCCCATGGAATTAGTAGGTACTACGGAGTACCTACCTATTAATTCCATGAGAACCCCTTCATAACTTCATTTCGCTATCGAGGTCAAGAGGCTAAGATTGAGTGTCCATGTACTATGTCATGTTTTAGAAATCACTCCCCTCTTATACTTTCGGGAGAACACAAAACGCACAAAAATCGGGGAATTACTCGATCCAAGTGTCTGCTAAAAAGTGGTAAGGCTGCAATACATGTTCATTCGTTTTTGCGGCGTGGTCACAATAGGTTTCTATTTTCTAAGGGTCACAAGCAGACGTCGACGTTATATTATGGAGATACGCGTTTAGTCTCTAATAATTTTTAGTCACTCTCCTATTTGTTCGATTTTGATTTTGAAGTCATTATCTATACGGCAATTACCAATTTGTTTCTATAGTAATGTAATTAAGATAATGTGTGTGTAGGTTATGCAAATGTTTTTCATTAAAAGAATGTTCATCCCACTATGCTGATATATATTACTACGATATTTACAAACTAAAATAAAAAGTAATTTTCCTCTCGTCGTTCTCCTAAAAATTGTGATCAAGTGGAATGACGAAATGGTGAATGGGTATGAACAATTAGGTATAAATTAATTAGAAAAAAGTGATTAAAAGGCATATGAGTGACTGTTTTCGGCAAGGATACCATGGACGATAACCACAAATTTTAACATAGATTTTCAATATTTTTTTATAAACATTTTACATGTAATTGATCAATAATTATGTCAATTATTGAATCATTGAAGTAGTTCATAAATACTAACGACAAAGTATCTTGTAGAGATACTTTAAATCAAAAATGTTTTACTGTAACAGCACACTAAATTTTGTGAACAGGTTCAAAATAAATTGATTCAAAGAAACAGCTTTTTATTATGTATTTTAATTGGCATTGTGAGTAATGAATCAAGTAAAATCGATCGATTTTTCATTTCCATCACTCCTGATGTCATTCCTCTCAGTTGCTTATTTTTAATACTTCAAAACAATATAGTGTAAGTTTTACATTGCTCTAAAATTGACCGATGATCGAACAGAGATGAGAAGTGCCGTAAACTGTAGAATAGTGCGGTGCCGAAGTCGATAATAATTTATTTTAATAGACTAGTTGTTTGCCGATATTCAGGTGATGCGCGTGGCTAAACAGTCTGACACATAGTCTACTAACCCTCCCCCTTCACATCCTCCCGTAATTAGAGCGAAAGGGACAACTGTGGCTTGGACTGACTTTACCTACAAAATTTTAGCGAAAACAGAGTCCGTATTTTAGTCACCATTTTCCTTTCCAAAAACAAGTCCGATAGATGTTTACAAGGACTTTCACTGTGCCTGTCTGTTTTTTGTTTTTCTTTGATATCTGATTTTTTGAAGGCCTTCATAAAATAGGCGTTTGAATGGAGACATGCTCCTGTTATTTCCTCTTAAAGTATGTTTTAACAGGTTAAAGTATTTTGCTGACTGTGATTATAAAAAACTACAACTAAGAATACCAGCTTTTATTATTTTTCAAGTGCATACATAAAAGTTACTGTTTTGCCCATTAGGAAGGCAGTCTTTATAAGATAAAGTTTAAATAAGAAAAAAAAACTACCACAATCTGTTACTATTATCAAGGTTGATGCTCTGATTTATGTGGATAAGAGTAACAGCCATAATTTAACTGCCTTTATACTTTCGTTATATATGAGTACATTAAATATTGTTTCTTACTAACTAATAAAAAAGGGGCGTGTCGAAATAACATTTGAGTGGTATGTGTACTTATAAATAAATGTTTGACATTATGCTAATAGAGTATTACAAAAAATTTAAAACACAACAATAAGCAATATTAATTTCTTTTCAAAAGAATGAAATCATAACATTAAATTCAGTTCAGAGACTTAATTTAAAATACCTTAGGTATACACAGTCCGACTAATCTAGTCTAAAAGATATCACCTAAAATGATTAACAACATATGAAGACGTACATAGCATACACTCTGTTCCATTATTACTTTTGATAATCGTTATTTATAAGATATATAAGCAAAATATACACTATGGTTATTTACGAAGCGGAGGCTAAACGTGCTCTATTTTCGGCAACTAATTGTTTGTTCAGATATATGTCCTCGTCTGTGGATGTGTCTATAAGATCTAGTGTAAGTAATGGTTCGATTGCATTCAATGGATCCTTTCCAACGTCCTTACATATACCAACAAATTGTTGGTCAACACACAATTCTTGAAACCTAATACAGTCTTCTACAGTCCAGTCTTGATGTAGAGGCCAAACGTCTGCAAAAAAGAGTATTTTAACTACAAGCTTCTTAATATAATAAAAAGAAATATTGTATAAAACTCGCACATAGCTCATTCTTAAAAATAATTGAATACTTTGATTAAAATAACCTTACCATATAAACGAGCCTTAATGGCTTGAGGGGGCAATGACCGCGCCAACGGCGCACCCGACGGAACTGGACGTAATGCCTTATTTGGGAATAAAGCCAGATCTCCATAATCACAGAAATAAACTGACACCATTTCCGATGAGACAGTACCTGCTACCGTCACCCTGCAAGAAAATATTTCAGCTTATTTAAGAGATAACATAATTTGAGTATTTCAATTACTGTGAATGTGTGCCCGTTCCTGTATTTGAATAGAGAAGTATGCAAGATCAGCTTGTTAAGAATATGTTGAATATTTTTTACAAAATTTAGTTTAATTTCTATCATAGCATAGGGTCTTCTTGAGACATTAAGAAAATCTAGATGGCTACCCTAGGGGAGACATGACCACAAAGTTTAAATACACATTCAATTTACCTATACCACGACGAATCCTTTTCATAATAAACAGTATACAACTCTCCACTGGCCGGATTTACAGGAGCATCGGATTCCGACAGTTTTGGACATTCCGCTTGTAAAGTCGACATCATGCTCTGCAGAGTGTGCCTAGTACTGTTGGGCTGGACCTAAAACAGGAAAAAAGTTTATGAAAAGAAAAAGTTTTGTCTAAGTATTTTTTTTTCCAAATGTGAAAAACAAAATAAACGAGCCTTATATCTACACAGCATATAGGGCTCGACATTGGGTGACTTATTTTTTATATGTAATATGTGTATGCTATTTTTAGGTTTCAGGGTGGTTTGTCAGTCGGTCACAGACAAACTGTCGAGATATCACTGACTAACCACAAAGTTCCAAGGGTTGGCGGCCATGGCGATGTAGACGTCGAAGCACTGACCGGGCGCGGGCAGCGCGGGCGGCGGTAGTCCCCCCCCAGCCCCGCCCCGCTCTTGCTCCACGCTCGACGCCGTCCGGAAGATACGCTCCTTCTTCTTGTTCAACGCTTCCACTGGGTTTGGCATCTCCTTTTCTTCTTCCTTCTCTTTACCACTGCGGAAAGAAAGTTACAAGCAGCTATAAGTACTAGCTGTTGCCATGCTTTGTCTACGCGAGTCTCAAGGGGACAATACTTTTTCCGGAAAAAAATAAAAAGCTAATTTCCTTATCTATACTCTCTACTAATTATGTTTAAATTTTATAAGATTGGTTAAGTAGATAAATTGTTAAGAAGATCAACTAGAAGTAAGTGAAATCTAACTTGAAGATTGGATTACAGACAGAGACAATGGGACAGGTGAAAGTAAATAAAAGCTTGTAGTATTAGCAAGGATGACGAATTTTTATTAATATACTTGTTCATGGATATATTAAAAATATTCTTATAAGTTTTGCCTGTACGCATTTAAATACAGAAGCATTCGTATTTATCTTCATTGATTAGCATATCAGTATCCGTAAACAATGAATTGAATACGGTGAACGTCTGTCTAATATTTGTCATTCGACTCATCAAAAATTACCTATATAGACGATATAATTAAAATACGATATAATTTAAACTTAATGAACATTTGCTTTGTTTCCTTTAAAATGTGTTTAGTCATACGTAACGAAAATTAATAACCGAAGCATTTGTATTTGTCCAATTTTCATTATTTTTTCTTTTCTTTTATGTATGTGTTATAGGTACTTACCTAAAGAACTATCTATTGTATGATTTGTTTATTGAGTGACAAACTGAATTCAGTATAATTTCAAACTTTAGTGGTTACCTAAATGTTTGTAAGATATTTTTATAAGGGAATGAAAAAAAAATGGATATGGAAGGTTATGCACTTACTGCTGCAGATACTCGTACTCCATGAGGATAGCGTTGTTGACAGAGGCGAGGATGCTCTGCGGGCCGAGGCGCACGAACAGCTCGACGTGGGGCGCGGGCGGAGCGGCGGGCGGCGCGGCGGGCGGCGCGGGCAGCGCGCGGCACACCACTACTGTGTCCAGCAGCATCTCGCGCAGGCGCGGCACCAGCGCCGCCGCCGCACGCTCCGCCGTTCCCAGGCGCACTTGGATCGCCTGAACGGAAACAATTACTATCCTACTGACTCTTGAATTTACGTCTATCTGTGCCAAATTTCATCACAACTGATGGCCCAGAAGATTTTGAGTTTATACATTGCAAACAAAGAAACTTTGGATTTAAAATTTGACATGAGAAACTGCCTGTGAAGGTCTAATTTCTGAATAAATGCTTTGACTTTGAATATTTTTTAAGGTATAGGATTTTTGTCACGCATTGAACGCAATAATCTCATTTTTGTGCGGCTAAAATGGCCTTTGAGTTTCGCAACTCTTAGCGTCTATTGTAAAGAATGAAGACGTAATACTATATGTATAAAACGACAAACGAGCAAGCGTCTCACCTAATGGTGACTGCAATACCAGGGGCATTATTGGCATCACATGTTTCCTGAATCCTTATCTTATAATGACAAACTTTTGTGTTTCGTTTAGTGTCCGCCAAAGTTATTAACATGAAAGTTCGCATAAAGGATCTTACCACTTCGTATGTGTATAGTAGATATTTTATAACAGTCACGAAATATAAAAAAACCAACAATGTTTTATTTGTAATTTTTAAGCAAAGTGAAAAATATTAGAAATTGTTATTTACGAAAAAGTTAACCCTAAAACCATACTAGTTATAGCATAAAATAATTTTACTATTCTAGCACAAATATATTGTGTCAATTTTATCGTCAAATATCGATTTTACAATCACTGAGAAAATTTTCCATGATAAACGTAAAGTTTCCCAAATTTCTCAACCAGCCCGTGACTTTTCATTGACTTTTCCTGATCACCAGAGAGCTTCCCTGGCTTTCCAGAAAGTGGACACTCTGTCAGTATTGTTGTAAATAAGTAACCTGAGCGGGATAGGCATTGAGCGCCGGGGAGAAGGTCTGCAGCGGCACCAGCGAGGAGAGCGGCGCGCGCAGGATGAGGCCGCTGTCGATCAGCTGCGTGCGCACGGTGCCTTCGCCGTCCAACCCGCTGATTATCGTGCAGCGCACCCTACCCAATAATATCAACCCTTCATTTTTGTCATAAATGTTTGTTAATGAAAACAATTAATAGGATAGTATGAACAGGAAAGGAGTATCAATGGATATGGCAAATGACAGAACGAAATGGAAGGAACTTATATACTGCGACCACACATGAGTGGGATAAGGTCAAGAAGAAGAAAACAATTAATGGGATTTTAGTTCAGAGTCACTTGTAACTTTTACTTTCACTTTTAGGTAATGCATTAGTTAAATTAAAAGCAAGAAAATATATAATTGGCTACTTTAGAACTATTCACATTGCGACCTAAACTGAATTGCATCGCAAATTCGTACCATCAACTTAATTTTTTGTATGAATGAGATTCATTTTAGGTTCCCAAATTGAACTGAGTTGCATTGGAATTTTTCTGTAAAAGTTGATGGTAGGCCTGCTGATACTTTTTTCTAATGTCGAACTTGTTTGACAGTGATGTATTGTGACGTCACGGATTTTGGAGTCAAAATGCATTTCTAATATACTAAGTAGTACTAAAAATGAGTAAATCTAGCAAATAATAACACTGATCACTTAAAGTGACATTTCATGTTGTATTTGGTTATTTAAATACCTATAAGCATTTTATTCTATGCACAGTTAATAAAAATACCATTATACAATAAAGATCTAAACATATATAGGGACATAGAAACAGGGAAGCGACTTGTTTTATACTATGTAATAATTATTTTTTTCAAATCAAAACTTTTTTTCAATGCAGATACTTCGTGTCTTCCAAAGATAATTTCTGTCTTTTTTGTGCTTTTATATAAATGAAAAGTTTCTTATTTCGAACTGCATAAATAAATAGGCACATAAATCAAAAGAAGCAGAGAGAATGAGAACATAGTGTCTGACCAGTCGCCGTGAATGGTGCGCACGATGTAGAGCGCGGAGGCGGGCGGCGGCGCGGGCGGCGCGGCGGGCAGCGGGCGGCGGTAGGGCCCCGCCGTGAGCAACGCCAGCGCCGCGCGCACCACGCCCGCGCCTCCCGCCCGCGACACCCACACGCGCCCCTCCTCGCTCACGCAGCCCACCTCCACCTCGCACGGCTTCTATACCAATATATACATACATATTACATTATTAGCTGCGCCTCGGGCCTCCGCTCCCATGGAAATTTCACGTTAAAAGTCACTGTGCTATTCCAGATTATATTCTACCCGTGTACCATCCGTCCAGTAGATTGTGCGTAAAGAAGAACCAACATACTCATAGCTCAGTCTCGTTCCTAACCACCGGTCGGTCGCACGTCTCCGCTACCTCATTTCCAGTGCTCATCAACGCAAGGGCCGCACGATGTTTACTTGCGCACGGTGCAATAATAATGTCTCGGATGGTGTAACCTGCAGCGGCTGCAGGCGTCAGTTCGATTTTTCATGTGCGGGAATATCGGAAATAAATTTCCGTAAGCTCGGCGAACGCAGAAACAACTGGCGCTGCTCTGACTGTAAAGGCGTTTCTACTCCAGTGACGCGTGACACAAATGCGTCTTTGCAATCGCAAATTGAAGAGATGAAAGCTTCGCTGGCGTTTATCACACGACAGCTGACACCACTGGCAACATTAGTGGAAGATGTTAAAACTATTAAGGCCGACTTGGCACATCTCAAAGACTCAACTGAAATGGCTCATGAATCAGTGAGGCAATTATCTGACTCAGTGAAATCTATAGATGATAGAGTGAGCTGCCTAGAAGAAAGTCAAAACAGCGTTTCCAAAATTAGGGATACTCTGACTATGATTCAAGATGACCTGCGCATCAAGGAGCAATTGGCACGGTCCAATAACATAGAAATAAAAGGAGTTCCCTTTAAAAAATCCGAAAACCTGTATAATCTTGTCTATAAAATCGGAGAAGTAGTGCAAACTCCAATCCGTAAGGAGGATATTAATTACATTGCCCGTGTTCCCAGTCCTCAGGGAGACTCCCAGAAAAATATAATAGTGGCACTTCATAATAGATACACAAAGGAGGAATTTATTGCGGCCGCAAGAAAGCACAAGGGACTCCAACTTAGTGGCCTAGGTTTCTCAAGCGACCTCAAATATTTTATTAACGATCACCTGACCCTTCATAATAAATCACTACTTAAAGAAGCGAAAAGATTGGCATCTGATAACAATTTTCGCTATGTCTGGGTTAAGCACTGTCAGATTTTAGTACGGAAATCAGATACCTCACCAATTATTCGTATAAAAAACGAAAACGATCTACAAAAAATCAGCAGGGAAAAAGACTGATCACTTTTTATTACAGTATATTTTTTGTCCATAGTTGTTTCTATAATTGTTTTTATTTGCAAATTTTAGTTTCACTTCTGTATATTTTATTGATAAATCATTGTGGGTTGGGAAGCCCTGTCTTGCACTCAAGCCGGTTTTTTACGCAGTCATGGCCTTTTGTATTCCTTATCTCTGCGCTATTCATGCGTTCTCGACCCGAACGTTTTTACAACTCATATTTAGTTATTTACCTTATTGCTTACACCATAAAACTTGTTACCGATTGCTTTAGACTTAGTCAACAGATACAATTTTCTTCTACATTTATCACTTACTTAATACAGATGCTAGTCAATAGTATTGTAAGTTGTATAAATGTAAAAGCAAAGATTCTTCATACGAAAGCAGGTGTAAAAGATTTCACTTCCTACCTTTGCAAACTAGAAGGAAAGTCTATGACTGTAGTTATTTATTAAAAATTTTATTAGGTGTAATAGATTGTCCAGAACTTTTGGAAAAAATTAATATTAATATCCCAAATACTTCACGTAGAAGAAACAAACTTTTTGTATTACCTCCGGCTTGCACTAAGTATAGAAAAAATTCTTTCTTTTACAGGGTTCCTAAACAATGTAACGCTATGTGCTCAGAGAACAGTAATTTAGATATATTCAATGCAAAACCTAGGCACGTCAGACGTTTATTTGAACGGGACTTTTTCTCTTCCCAGCCCACAACTCCTTAGTTGTTAATTTTTAGTTGTTAATTAAATTATCACTCAGTATCCTAATTAGTTATGATGTACAATTAAGCTATTTGAGTTCACAATGGCGTGAGTGTGCCTAAACTGGTTTAAATTTTTATATATTTTTTTTTTTTTTCTTATATGTGGAAACTTGTTAATAGTTTAGTTCATATTAATTAGTTATGATATAGTTAAGATAAACTGTTAGTTTCCCAAATAAAATAAAATAAAATAAATAAATAAAATAAAATAAATACATCATCACAAATTTTCGCATTGATTATTAGGATATAATAAAATCGGAAGATGTACCTATGTTTGATTTATACGATATGTAGATACGCTGAGGAACTGTACTATATAACAACATTTAAAAAGCGTATTTTAAATATTCTAATATTCATGGATGTAACTTACTACAGTTAGATAAGATCTTATTTTATGCTCTAGCCAAACCATAAAATCTACTTTTAGGCGGCTTAATCATTACGTCCAATTTTACGAGTAAGAAAAATAAAAATATTTTTTTTTTTTAATATCAAGAAGGCAACCTTATAGACTTATACAATGTAAGCAATGCCGTTTGTTGGTGAAAACAGATGACTGAGGTACCTGTGCCATACAGACAACCTTTGTAAATCAAACACGACATGTAAATAATTATCAGACACCTTGGGACTTAGTACCAAGGTCTACCTCTGGTAAATCAGACACGAACATGACATATCAGGGACTCGCCTTCTTTACGGACGGTTGAGGAGAATGGGCAACGATCCACGCATATCCAAGGCGGGCTTGATGGAGTGTAATCCGGTACATTAGCACGCACCTGCGTGACGGTGAACGCGCCGGAGATGCAGAAGTCGTGCACGATCTCCTTGTTGAGGTTGAGGTCGCGCTGCGTGGAGGTGTCGTAGAGCACCAGAGCGACGGCGGGGTCGTGGGGGTCGGGGCGCGGGCCGGGCGCCGCCACCAGCACCTCGCCCGGCAGCCGCCGCCGCACCAGCGCCGCGCCCGCCTCGCTCGCCGCCAGCTCCTCCGCGCCCTCCAGCCGGCACAGCACCGCCTGCCCACACACAACACTATCGTCTTCGGGGACTCAGGCAGACAGACACATCCTACATTCCTAAGTATTACCTACACTCATTCGATCTGTTATTTATACGTTTTAAACCTGTTTTGCTCTGAACACTTATGAAACTGTAACAGATATATATTAGCGGTTTAACATTTTTCTATAAACTCAGCCTAAAACGTCGAAAAATGTGTAAACATTATATGTATTTTACATCTCTCATAATCGGTAAATAGGTCCTTATTACCCCCAAATGGGGCTTGTAAATGACCAATTAGTGCATGTAGCTAGAAAAGCCCTAGGGCGGTAAGTAATTTAAAAAAAAAATACTTCACTCTTTCAAAAAGTTCGCGCAACCATCATACTGGCATAGACATCATGCATTCAGCCCAATGACCAAAGAGGTGGCTTCGCTATTCATATGAGTATAACAGTCATCAATTTTAAATAGGTATCGAACGGCAAAGCTCAATTTCGTTTTGAAAAAAAAATTAAAAAGTTCTTTACTTGGTTCTTTTTAATGAAAATAGGAGGGAATAGAAAACTTTTACTTTAAATATTGTTTTTGGGATTTTTTATAATTACGTTTTTTTCTACTTACCTCACATTTGAGATGTAAAGCAGAGTAGTTAGCTCGGGTGTAAGCTTCAATTGCACCCTCGAACTATAGGCGCCCTAACTGCGCTCGTGCGCCTAAATATCTCGGGTTGCAATTGATGCCTTACAGCCCTTGGCTACTATTCTACTATTAATCATAACATCGCATAATATATTTAGCTATTACATATATATTTTTTGCTTTATGTGCAACAAAGAATTTAGTATTTTATACAAGGACCCTTTTCAATTTACCTGAGCGGGTAGTCTCCTAAACTGTGGTTCGAGAATCTTGATCTTATTTAAAGGAACAACATCGTCATCGCCGTGATCGCCCAGGAATACTGTGGCGCAATCTTCCTCTATCTCTAATATCTTAGCCCTTTGCCAACCACCATCGTCTAATTTCACAGCGTACCTATAAAATTGATCCAATACAATGTCTGAAGAAAAATTAAATGTGCTGACTACTTAGTAACTTTCATAGAATTATTATTTGACTGTAATTAGTACCAGACTTTAATTACTAGATCATTTTCCAACTTGAATGTACCGGGGTTTGAACACACCACCTATGGAGATCTCTGTAGTCCGTCATCATGTTTCAAATCTGACCTTGTTCCAAAGATTTTTATTAAGTATAGTTGTAACTCACCATGCATTTTTTATTATCATCGACTTATCCACAATCGTTCCGGAATGGTCATAATAATTACCCATATCAGCTAGTAATACTTCGAATATATCCTGTAAAGTATACAGCTTATTACAAATAACATTCTACACCAAATAAGATCTACACTGAAAAGCGAAATACTTTGAATATTTATATAACAAAAGTGCATTAAGGACACGTGTGCCATGGCTCCATTCGTTTTTAAAATTTAATTTTTTTATCTAAAATATATTGAAGTATGAAAACCAATGTATGACAGAAGTATCGACAAATTTCAAAATATTTGAATTCCACGTACGCTATATTGGGGTCCAATGATCCTTAACCAAATTTCTAATGTCGAATTAGCTACAGTAATATAAACATTCCAAAAATCGTCTTCGGGGAACTGAAGCGGCGGCAAATCATTATCTTTGATATCGTCCAATACAATCGATTCTTTATATGGTAGTGGTACTTCCTGCAATTAATAAAAATAAGCAGTAAAACAAACTTTCTATACAAATTGTTATAGAAAAATATTAAAATCAAATTATGTTAGTAATAAGTAAATATTTATACACACCTCTTTGTTGGGTAGAAGTACGAGAAGCCCATTCACAACTCTATCTTTTATGATTTTAGGACAATTTTCAACCAACTCCTGCCAGTTACCTGGTAAATTCTCTCCAAACTTTTCTCTATAACAATTGAACTTTGTTATACATGTATTGTAACGATACTTCGGCACTTGTAAAATTATGTAATACCGAAACATAAAAAACAACATGGACTTCTAAATATTTTGAACAAAATTAAATACGAGAAGCTAATTAAATACGTTTATTTATAGCAAGTTCCGCTGATAAATATATCCTGTTGATTTATACAATGTTTATACCTATTCTTAACAATTCATTTATTATTCAAAAATAACGACACGCGAGATTAAGCCAGCGAGGGATACACGCAATTTCGCGTCCCGCACACGCGTCGGATTTGCCACAGTCAGAGTGTGACTAGGAGATGTCCGTTAAGGACGCAGGTAATGCAGGTTTTACTTCGAGATTTTTCTTCGATTCTTTTTTTGGAAAGCAATGTAACGCAGGCGAAGCCGCGGACAAAGGGTAATTAAAAATAATGATTGAAGTTCTTTGCAATAGTAACGTAGCGGTAGAGACCTGTACAAATGCGGCACAGTGCTGGCCCAGAGCCCCGCCTCGTGCTCCGCCAACAGCTGCAGCAGCCCCGGCACCGCGCCCGCCGCCGCCGACGTCGGCAGCTTGCCCGTGTCCGCGCTCTCGATGCTGGCCAGCAGCTTCACCGCTGCTACTTCCTTCGCTAACTCTTCTGACGGCGAAGAGTCGGGATATGAAGAGGCAGTGTATGACGCCCCGACCTACAACAGAATAACGTATCATTCATGCCAGATTTTTAACAATTCTTAAATAACCATGATGTGGTTTTGCTTTTTTACTTATAGCTAGGTAACAAGCAAAAATATTAAAAACAAAAAACCCGCCTGCTTAAAAATCCTTGCATTGAGCCTTTTAATTTGATACCCACATTTCGAAGATTCGAAAAAATAAATTCGAAAAAAAAAAATTCAAGTCCGATGGCGTTGCAGAGCCGCCATGTTTTTTTAAAGTCGTCTATCTAAGAACACTCGGGCAGCTAAGACGAATGTAATGATATGTAAATCCGTTCAGCGGTTTTGGAGATATGAGATAATAAAGAATATGACATACACACGATATATGTATATACATAAAAGAAAAAAATATATGTATTATACATAACAATACCCTTCCTTTGCAGGTAAAAGGCCCTTCGTCGCGCAAATAGAGGACTGCAAATTTTGATTAACCTGCCGATATATAATAAACTATCTGTGCCGCGGGGCTTCGCTCTCGTGGGAATTTCGGCATAAAAAATACCCTATGTGTGATTCCAGGTTCCAAATTTCATAACAATCAGTCCAGTAGATTTTGCGTGAAAGAGTAACAAACATATATATATACATACACACATCTTCAAAAACTTTCGTATTTATAATATTAGTACCTAGGACGATACTAAAATTCTATTGGCCGAGGACGCTTGCACGCTCGCATCACTTGTGTTATTTTAGTTTTTAAGTTCACAATAAATATTTGTTTGGTATGTTTTAAATCACTTTCGAATTTATGATACTGAGGCGAGTGCTTCCGCTGTGTTATTTAATCTATAAGACTTTTTTATTGCACATAGTATATATAGTCTTACGTAGTTAACTTGGGGGATAAGAAAGTTAGGTGCAAATGCAAGTGGTGATACTGTCATTATTGAATTTTAACTGAAACTCAATCATGATATGCACTACACTTCAAGAGACACATTATCACAATTTCAAATTATGTCATTATCGGCCATTTGTCCCCACTGCTGCGGCATTATGCCTTCCCTATATTAGACGGATCAGGAGAATGGGCCATGAAAGCGGGTTTTAACGATTGCAATATTACAGTCGGGACCAACAGCTTAACGTGCCTTCCGAAGCACGGGGAAGTTCGAGATAATATACAAAACAACAAAAAGTGAGCTCACTTTGACTGTGCAGTCATAAATGACAGGTCCACGCTTAGGTCGGATATCGTAAACCTTATACACCGGCTGTGGCAATCCCAATTTGCGACATGTCCACTCCAGTTTTATGACTGATGTTGAGTTAGGAGGTGGTTCGAGATTATGTGCTGGGGCCACGCTTGTAACAGGACCACTATTTTCCTTAAGATATGAAATACATAAATGAATAAATAATACATACGAATAAATATGAATAAACTTAGCTAGCACCACGAAATTAGGATTTATAGTTTTCAGGTCTTACATACAAGTTCACACTTCATATAACATTCAGCACCACCAGAATGTTTTTATCTCTGAGGAGTAGAATCAAGAAACATTTCTAATATAAGCAATTTTTAGTTTAGCTATTTATACTTAGATACGATAGAATATATGATTAATTAATAGCCTTGTTTTGCTCTTTCTATAGCAGCTGTTAATAAAATGTAATAACGCATGTACGACATGTACCCCATGGATTTCTAACGGTAAGAAATACTAGCACCTTAGGAAATGTAAGTTGAGTAATGGACTATAAATTAGACTTAAGTCTCCATAGATAAATTTGAGGCACTCTGACAGATCTACTCTACTAATTTACACCAATTTTTAATTAAAGGTCTAGATTATACAGTGCTATTTTATTACATTTTCATTATACACATACAAAAAAGCAATTTTTTGAACAACAAAACTTACTAAGCATTCATTGTTAGCAGCTGGCAACTGCAATGGAATAAGGTCTACAGTATTAAGGCGATCTCTCAAATTTGACAGCCTTTGCGACGCTGAAACCTTACTGCTCTGTTTCACATCAGTCTCAGCGCGCGTGGAATGTTTAAGCTGCAAAAAGAAATATTACATTTATTACTTCGAAAAAGATCTGATACCTAGACCGAGACTCATTTGAGTGATAGGTAACAAAAATAGAAACATAATACGTAAATAAATAACTGTGATGCTAAGTATTGTGAAACGAAAGGTACCAGGTTAGAATCCAACTCGTGGACATGAGCTTATGCCCGCGGCTTCGCCCGCTTGAATTTCCCACGGGATCATTTATTTTTTCAAGATCAAAGGCACCCTATGCCCTTCTCCATCGTTCAAACTATATACATATAAGAAAAATTTCACGAAGATTTTGTAAGCAGATAAAGAGTGAAAAGGTAACAAACAAACAGCATGAAAAGGTAAAAAACAAACATACTTTCGCATTTACAATATTAGTTGGGACTAGGATAGTTAGAATAAGGATCAGTAGACCACAAATGCATTAAATAAAGAAACATTGTGAAATCGGCAATCTATTAATGATTTATCAGCTAGTCTGTGAAATGGAGAAGACCATGCCAGTTGCCATGGCAAACCAGTCCATTAATATCTCCAAGGAAGTCGTGGGTTATTCCACATAATGGCCACAACCCTCAGTCATAAGAAATAGACTATAAAAATAATTCAAAAATAATGATTGTTCACTGTTTATCCACTTAAGTATATGCTAATAATAATTATATATACATATATCCAATTAGTTAACTCAACCGCTCCATACACATGATATTATTCCCAATTAATGGAAATGCTATTCTATAAAGAAAATTAACCTATTTTTATATCATGTAATTTAGCTTCAATTAATCCGTATTGGATTACATGTGTAGTATTAATAGCTTTTGACCGCGTGATTTTCCTTCAGTGAAATATTTAGACTCTAACTGGTCTGGTTACCCCATACAAGGAACGTAAGGAACTGGTTTTTAGACCCAGCGTTGGGCTGTGCGTTAATATGTCAATCAGTCATTCAGTGTCTACTTTTAAATATATATAGATGAATCAATTTTATGATACAAATGAAATATTTTAGGATCAATAGTTGAACTACAGTTTATTTATAATATATATAATTTTATAACTACACCTATTAGATTAACAAAAATGGAGATACTTACAACATCTTCACTCGGTAAATCCCTAGGACTGGTGGTGTGGTAACTTTTAGTACTCGTATTTGTTCCACTTTTATCAGAGTGGTCGCTTAATGATCTCGTAACATGTTTAGAATTCGGGTGTGAATTTTTCGTTTCGTTCGTTTTATAATTAGTGCTGTATTTGGGATTATACTGCAAAAAAAAATTATGTTAATTGCATAAATCAAAAAAATATATAGGTACTTACTACAAACTGTTACCATAAATAACTCTATCCTGGTAGCTCACTCTTAACTAGGACAGAATGTCATGTGGCATTAAGTCCACCATTTTGTTCATGCTGTGAACTGAAAGGTTCTACATTCGCATCCTACTAGTGATCCAGCAAGCGGTAATCTGAACCATTTGAATCCGGTGAAGGAAAATATCGTGAGGAAACCTGCACTCCATTTGATATTTAATTCATCATGTAGTGTATAAAATGGAGAAGGCAATGGCTAATCTCGCCATCTTGCTAATAAAGTAGTTGTATGTGTTTCATTCCACTATATGCCCATAACCCTAAGCCATGAAGAAAAAGATAAAAAGACTGTAAGGAGGATTCCAAAAATATATTATAATATAGAGAATGTTATATTCTATTTCTTCTAATATGAATGGTACTTTTACAAAACAACCTTACCATCAGTGCACACAATTCTTGACTCAAGAGTTCATATTACAAGTACACTAGCGGCCTTTCCCAGCTTCGCTCGAATAAAATCATAATTAATTATACACCAAAACCTTCCTCAATCACATTATATATTGGTAAAACCGTACTGTTTTTGTATCTGGTAATTCTGGTAGTTTATCACGTATCATATATGGAAAATGTAAGGATTTATGTTTTGTCTAAATAAATTACTTTTAGATTCTTTTTAAATATCGTTAATTCACCAATTCTAATTTTAACACAAAAACTTCTTGAAAATGTAGTGCCTAACGCATAATGAGTCAATCCTAAGCAAAAACTCAACAAATGTAAGATAAAATGTCACAGGATGTTAAAACGAGATAGAAATAACCATACATTGGCCGTCATTGTTCCAATGTACTCAGCATAATAAGAAAAAGTACATAGTTACCTTGTTGCTGTAATAGTTATTGTTATTGTAAGATGTTTTTGCCCGGTAGTACTGACTTGAATACTGGTTGTTTGCTGGATAGGCTGTAGATTGATTGGGTTTCCTCCATGATCCTTGTTTCTTTGGAAATCTGTTCTAAAATAGCATATATAATTTTATTTACATAGCTATTTCTATTACATCCAGCCCTCACAGAGTAGGTGCGATACCTGCCGTAGTTTGAATTTGGAACGTAAATGAGACGCATGTGGTGTATACGGCCACGGCACGTATCCTGTCCCTACATACAAATACGACATGACATTTTAATTAGGATTCAACTCCGAAAGAAGAGAACCCATATGTTTTAGGTATGAAGAGCATTTTTATTTCTATTTTGATTAAAACTAGCTTGTACCCGCGGCTTCGCCCGCATTTAGTACATGCGCCCGCTCGTAATCTCGGGATCTAAGCGACGTATCGCGATGAAATATATACCAGATTTTAAGTTAGACCATATGCTATATAACTTCGAAAACCGCATCAAATTCCGTTCAGCAGTTTTTGCGTGATGCGAAAAAAAACATACAAACTTTCTAAAATTGTTAAAATTGTTTTGGCTTCTATTAGTCCCATAAGGACCCCAATATTTTTTTTTCTTTATATATATATATATATATATATATATATATATATATATATATATATATATATATATATATATATATATATATATATATATAAATAATATATATATATATATATATATACCTACAGACACAGCCCACATACAGTTTTATTATATGTAGTAAATTTCCAGTTTCCAATAAATGGGTCCAATAGTTTTCGTGTGATTATTTTTTATCAACTTCTTTTGTTTACAAAAATAATCTGCATTAAGAATTGTAACATAATTTAAAAATAACATTAGGCTTCTTAACAATATGAATATATTTTAATACTAAATTGAATATATTATAAAACCACACAGTATTTATAATGGAATTTATTAGGTTAAATTCATTATTATAACGCAACCTTGTAATCTCATTCTATACATGTATACTTACTGGGTGAGTTAATTTCAAATTGGTCTTCTTGCTTGACTTCTGCCGAGATACCATAGCAGCTATGTGCTGTGTTTCCTGGCTTGCTATAGCATCAACATACCATTCACCATTGACCTGTGTCACCTTAAATCCAGGGACATCCAGAAACAATTTATCCAAAGAAGAATAACCCAATTTCTTGAATGGTATAAATTCCCCTTGAAGTTCTCGATAATCTCCTGTAATTGAAATATATCCATATACATGATAGGAATTACAATAAAAGTTACACCATAAAAGCATAGCTTGATTAAATATTATTAACTATAAGTAGAAATAAGAAGAATTACTTACGATTACATTGTTTAATTGTAAGGGCTCCTTTAACCGATATTAGTGTAGCTCGGAGTGCTTGGATGACTTGTTCCTTATCTGCAGCCATATTAGCTGCAAAAGATTATTTTTATAAGTAATAGTTACTTACAAAACAGTAAACAGTATGGTTAACTTGGTGTAATTTTTAGGATTCCTTAACTAAATAGAAACAGAACCCTTATAGGATTACTTCCTTGTTTTCAACCTGTCATATATATATATATACTCAGCTGCAAAACATAAATAAAATAAATAATTATTAGGTAATATATTAGGACAAATAATACAGATTGAGCTATGATGCATGTAACAATGAAAATGGTGCATGATAGGTAGAATCATGTAGAAGAACTATTAGTAAGGTAATAAATAAATAAATTAGTTACGCCTTCTTCTTTACATGTCAATGGCATCTGACAACAAAAACAAGTCAAATCATGTTTTCCAAAAATGGGCCACCTTAATGGCTTCATTTCTGGATGCCATCAGATCAGCCCAGGTTAGTTAGTCTGTGAAATAGTTGTATTTAATCAATCTCAACACCAACTAATATTCAGTGATGGATTTGCCCTAAGGCCCAGTATGTCCTAGGCCAATAAATACACTGATGTAAATATGGATGTCAGATACTGGGCTGATTGATGTGTGCACTGAGAACGGTAGAAAAATTAATTGTAACTTCCTATGTATTAGTACTTTAATTTAATGTATTTATGTAATATAGCAGTCGGAAAACACAAAGTATAATAAACCGATATACCTGTCACAAATAAAGTTTGTTTGTTACTTCTTCTGGAAATTTTGCATAAATGTAATTTGAAGTATGGAGATCGACATTCCGGAAATATAACTGCTTCCGTGGGAAATACACACGGGCGGAGCCCGTTGGAGCTAGTAGTAGTGGGTAGCAAATTTTAGATTCAAAATAGCTACCTATGCTATTGACATCATGCCACTTACCCAAAACAGCCACTATAAACCGCCGGTATTTTTTGAGGGCAAGACCCAAAAACGACGAATGTAATCAGCAAAATATTACATTTCCAGCTTTTTTTTCATTACTCAGACAGTGAACTAATTTGTTCTGATAACCATTCTGAAAATATTAATGACGCGTAAGCAAAGCAAGAGAAATCAGTCTAACAACACGAACAAATTACAGACGGAATACAAAAATCACTTTCTCTATAAAATTTAAAGCTGTACGATTATGTATCGGTTGTAAAAAAAGGCGTGTATAGGTATCATTAGTTTTACCAAGATTTATAAACTAATGTTTTCAAATCTTTGCAAATCAACAACAAAAATATGTTTCACACTTGCACACGAATTCACAATCACAATTTCACGATCACGAAATCAAATTTTCTTGTTGACTGATTTCAAAACATATTTCGTTCATTCATTAGTTCACTTGCCAACATTATTAGATATGGCAAGTCGAATAGGGAGTATTACCTACTGCACGCACTTTTATCCCGCCAGAGTACAGCACCAGCACTGTGTGCTATTCTCTAAGATATTAGGTAGGTACACAAAAGCTTTGCCGCCTTTTGCTATGTCGATTAAAACGTTTATTTTAGAGTAGGTACTTTATTAATCCTTTCATTATGTAAGCATTCGTTTGTAAAAATATACAACAATGTAGCATATTCAGGTGCCGAAATATTGGGAAAAATCGTTGTCCATAAGATAAAAAACTTCGAAAACTATGGGATACGCCTTACGCTGTAAAATTTTCGAGCCAGTAAACGGTCGAAAAAAGCTCGGAACACTTTACACCACACGTGAAAACTCATTAAAATATGGATTTCATATTGGTAAGATCTTCAGTCAAATCAAAAGTCAAAATCAAGTTTATATCAGTTTATGACCACAGTTGACTAAATAATGCAGAATATAACCTAAAATAGTGTTATTATTTTCACGACCTTCAGTTTTCTCATGGTCTAAAACTAAAATCTTAAAAGTATACTCAAAGGCGACAAAGAGCTGCTAAACGTGCAGCTAAAAATCAAATATGTGTCGTCGTATATGAAGTTAATATAGACCCTATAGACCCTATTTTTTGTGTTTATATTTTTGATTTAAATTGTTTTTGGGTGGTAGTGGTTAACTGATTATGTTGAAGAAGTGGTAGTCGAAAATAATATACATATCCCAATCCAACAAATAGTGCAATATGATATCAATAGTGTTCAATAATTATAATAAAGGTATTGTGTTTTACAATACCTATTTTTGGTCGTAAATCTGCAACAATTTGTAAAATTGGCGCTCTTTGCATTGGCAATGTTTGTATACCTTACTTGTACCAGTAGCGCCATCTGCGCTGAGCTTTGCATAATATGCCCTATTCACATGATAGGTAGGTAGGTACCTGTCTAGGTCTTTAGAGTTCGGCTCGGTTCGGAACGGTATACGGTGATCACGTACGAGCAATAATGGGGTCGTTTTATGCTGAAAATGCACAGATTTTAAAAAACAGAAATGCCAAGTAGTTCAATGTAGACGAGCATTTTTACCTTATCAATATGGTCATGAGATTTAAAATATGCAAACTTATCAAGCAGCTAACTAAGCTCGCCGTTCAACAAGACCATGGCTTTGCACAATTTCACTGGCGAGCTTTGTCCGACGAGCGGCTCCTCATTGGACAAAGCTCGCCAGCCAGTTGAGCGAAATCGTGGATTTTATTTTTTTATCGTCATAGCCAAAAACAAGCCAGACTATAGAAAAACGCAAAGATATTTAAATCATACAGCTAGCTCCAAGGACATCGTGACATGACAATTCTTCTATTTGACTTGACAGATGTGAAGTACCTATGCTCCTCCTGCCTCTTCCATTCATGAAATTTTAGTGCTCACTTTCTGATTTTTTTGGGTTTCTATCCATTTCTCACTTCTAATCTAACACCAACTATTTCAATGGAGGACGGAAACACGACCCAGCCTAATGATTATTCAAAGGAGAATGAAGACAGACATGAAAAGAAAAAGGGCAAAAATAAGAAAAAACGTAGCGGTGGTGATGGCGACCACGGAATATCTGGCCCTTCAGATAGTATTACTGCCAATTCAGGTGATGTACACCAGAATATATCTTTGAAGGATTTGAAAATGGCTATGGAAGTGTTGAATTTCCAACAAAAGCCTGCAAAGACTACGGAGGAAGCTTTGCATAAATCTTATCAATTTTGGTCCACTCAACCTGTTCCGAAAATGGATGAAAAAATTGTTTCCAACGAACCTATAGAGCCACCGAAAGCTCCCGAAGATATTAGAGCAGAACCATACACTTTGCCTGAAGGTTTTCAATGGGATACTCTCAATCTGAATGAACCTCTTGTTCTGAAGGAACTTTATACATTGCTCAATGAAAACTATGTTGAGGACGATGACTGTATGTTCCGGTTTGATTACCAGACTGATTTCCTTAAATGGGCCTTGCAACCTCCTGGTTGGAGAATGGAATGGCATTGTGGGGTGCGTGTTGTTAAATCAGGTAGACTTGTTGGATTTATATCTGCTACTCCTGCAGAGCTGAGGATATATGATCATGTACAAACTGTAGTGGAAATAAATTTCTTATGTGTTCACAAAAAGCTTCGCTCCAAGAGAGTAGCTCCTGTCCTAATTAGGGAGATTACTCGTAGAGTTAATTTAACTGGGATTTTTCAAGGAGTTTATACTGCTGGTATTGTGTTACCAAAACCTGTTGCAACATGCCGATATTGGCATAGATCTCTTAATCCAAAAAAATTGATTGACATCAAATTTAGTCACTTATCCAGGAATATGACAATGCAAAGAACTCTCAAGTTATATAAACTCCCTGATTTACCCAAAACTCCAGGTTTTCGAAAAATGGAAGTTCAGGATTGTGAGAGAGTTGTGAAATTATTAAATGAGTACATGAAAAAGTTTGATTTGGCACCTGTGTTTTCAGAAGAGGATTTCAAACACTGGTTCATTCCTCAATGTGGAATTATTGACAGCTTTGTTGTTGAAGCTTCTGATGGTTCAATTACAGACTTTGTGAGCTATTATACATTGCCTTCAACTGTTGTTTATCATCCCACTCATAAAACTCTCAAGGCTGCATATTCATTTTACAATGTGTCCACAAAGACTCCTTGGACTGAATTAATGCTTGATGCATTAATTACTGCAAAAAATTCTGGATTTGATGTTTTCAATGCTCTGGATTTGATGGATAACAAAGAATTTTTAGAACCATTAAAGTTTGGTATTGGTGATGGAAATCTACAGTACTATTTGTATAACTGGAGATGTCCAACAATGACTCCAAATAAAATAGGCCTAGTGCTTCAGTAACCTTTGTAATGGTATTAACATTTTGTAAATGGTAGGACCAGGTGGGGCTCTTTATGTCATTGTAAATTGTTTGGAAATATAGACATAGTTCACATTATTACAATTTCTTTATTAAAACTCCTTGATTAAGTTTATATATAATGTAATGAATACATTTTTAAAAACTGAGTACAATATATTCATTTTCCTCTTGCATTTATTTATGTACTGTTTTATGATTTATTTATTTAGAAAATCATGCCCAAGTATGGAAAAGGAGACATTTTTATTTATTTGTGGTACCTAATAGGTTAAAACAATTTATTTGAAAAATTAGTGAAAAAAAAGCCATTTTCACATATATTATGCCACGCTAAATATTGTAGAAAGTAATAAAAATTTTTAGTTTTCTATAATAAAATTTTATCTAGTGTGCCTTATATTAGATTATTGGTTTAATTTTCGCTAAGAAATAAGTAAAAATGTGAGGTGGCGCTGATGTTGTAGTCTTCTAGTACATAAGCTATGCGTACCTATAAGCACAGTACACTTATAGTACCTACCTACTATAAGTATACATCAAAACCTCAATATTTCCGATTAGTAACGTTTCCGAAGTTGTGCGTAAAAAACATTTCACTATTACCACACTGATCTATTTTATTACCTATCTTAATCATCACTATCATCAAAATAGAGCTCTCATATACTTAGAAAGCCAAAATTTGGTACCTACAGGGTAGATCAAATCTAGGAACATCGAGTATATGGTGATCCTGATAAGAAACCGTAAGAACCCAGCCAAACTATTCTACGTAGACCTCAACATGCTCTTTGAAAATTTTGTTCAGCGTGGTTTTACTCCCGAAGGTGAAAAAAAGGTAGTATACTAGCTGATGCCCGCGACTTCGTTCGCGTGACCAATTTTTGGTAAGGAATGAAAATTATTAGAGAGATTAAAAAATATCTTTATATACTATATATTTATTTTCTTCTGGCGTCAATATTAAAAGACATCAAGAGTTACTCGCTCTAGAGAAAGCCACATAAAGTTGGCCATGGGAGAAACTGCATAACCTTGTAACTTATTTATCGTCATAGCAAAGATGCTAATCAGACTGAAAAACGATTGTTAAGGCGTCATTTCTATATTTCCTATAGTTTAGCTCGACCATTATGACTCTTCTTCGGGACCATCATGGGTCTAAATCAGGTGTTCCAGATCTTCGATTTTTATACTTAAACCGAAAATGCTCATCAGGCTGAACAACTTTTGAAGGCGTTATTTTTATATTTCCTATAGTTTAGCTGTACCATCGTTCTCCATTAGGTGTTCCAATTTTCAAAATCACTTATA
This sequence comes from Plodia interpunctella, assembly GCF_027563975.2. Lineage (NCBI taxonomy): Eukaryota > Metazoa > Arthropoda > Insecta > Lepidoptera > Pyralidae > Plodia > Plodia interpunctella. Next base: position 6,225,557 of record NC_071295.1, read on the forward strand.
CCCTATAAGTAACCCGGGCTTAATAGTAGTATATAACAAAAAAAAAACATTCAAATCCGTCCAGTAGTTTCGAAGATTAGAGTGTACACACGGACAAGATTTTGTTTTTCAAATTCTTACTGTTACTATATGACTCTATTACCTAATCTTGTTTTTATGTAAATTTATTCAATGTACTGTATAGGATTTTTGTCTAATTTTATTACATGTATTGATAAGAAATTGAAATAGAGTATTTTTGCATACTAGAACTAGTCTAACTAGTCTGGTGGCCCTAAATAATCCTACTAATATAAATGCGAAAGTTTTTGAGGATGTGTGTATGTTTGTAACTCTTTCACGCAAAATCTACTGGACCGATTGTTATGAAATTTGGTTCACGCGAAGAATAGGACCTGGAATAACACATATGGTACTATTTATCCCGAAATTCCCACGAGAGCGAAGCCCCGGGGCGCAACTAGTTGAATATAAACAACAATTCATAGTATATCGGTACAGCATGTCAGTCTCCTTCCACACTTCTCCCTGTCCTTCCTTTTTGTCATGTCCTGCCTAACGCACACATCTCTTTTTAGCTTTCCCCTACTTCTTTTCCCATTGAACTTAAAATTTGTATAAATGTCAACAAAACAGTTAAGTTATTAATTAGTTCAAGGCCCCCAAAGGGAAAATACCTGGAGGGCAAGTAGAATAACTCGTGATTTGTTAGGATGTATAGAAAGACGGTACATTTTTTACAACATTTATTTAATGCATTACTTTTTAGGCTTAGCTTCTTTCACTGCAGTTGGTGCCTTGGTGACATCATCAGGGTTTTCAGCGGCGTCCTTCAATCTCTTAGCCCTAATACCAACAAGCTTGGCAATGGACCGGGCCTGAAAGAAATTTTAATTTTCATGTTGTAGTACAGATTCAAAAACTGACCGGAAAAGACGACAAAACCTAATTTTACAGGCTATATTGCTGTAATGATATAACATATAATCTTGAATTCGGAAAAAATTGGAACTTTCAAACACGTTGTTCAGAAGTCCCAGCTAGAAAATGAAACCTTTTTGATTTTTACAAAGTAAAAAACTCAACTATAGGGACATTTAATTTGACGGTTGGCGCCATCTATTAGCACCAGAAAGCAGCATTGCATTTCATTGCCTCTAATTTTCTCGTGAGAAACCTGTTTTCGGATATCAGTTAAATGCCTAAATTAATAGGTAGGTATAATCATAGGCCAAGGTTTAATTTTGTACAGATTCCTAAATAGTATATGTAAATATCGAAATTATCCCATATTTAGTTACCAGTTTGATTGATTTTGTTAAACCAATTTTCATTAAGTTTTCATTGAATTCTTTATATCTATAAGTATAATATATTTCAGACTTTTTCCTACTCTGGAAGTAAATATATCCCAAAATATTAGAATAATGATAAAACTTTCAGAGACCTTTTCATAATTTTTAAGACCAATTCAATGATACCCCACAATGCTATGTTGTCTAACTATATTGATAGATACATAAAATAATTTGGTTAAATACTTTTACATGTTTAGTCCGACTTATTGAACAAACTTACTTTCACTTTTATATATAACATAGTTAGGAATTGTATATACTACATCCCAAAACTAAAATATATCAGTGATTGCCAGGCGTGTGGTTCCGCCCTAGAATAGAACTACTACGTATCCTCCCGTGGATGTCGTAAGAGGCGACTAAGGGACACACAGCTTAGGCAGCTGATAAGCATCGATAGCAATTTCAAAGAGGGTTAGAGGAACATAGCCAAATCTTCAAAATTAAAGGTTTTTTTCTTGCTCACTCCAAGCTTTACGGCTTCGCAAAACCGAACGCAACCATGAACGGAACATGCAGAGATAAGAGAGAATAGTTCAGTGATTGAATTATACACAAATTCACATACACTCACAACATAAACTAACATTTTGCATAGCATATCCCTAGATGCCTAAAACTATTTTATGATTCATTTACTCGAGTGACTGTCATTTACTATTTACTCCACATACTACAGTTTGACAAAAAGCTAAAACATACTCCTCTTAGGTACTGGTATGCCTTGAAATCTTTTTCTTCATTAGTGATTGCGCGTGCAATAGACTTAGGTGCGGCCTGTTGCACTGGCATCAATGGCCCACGTAGTTGAGTAGCCAATTTGCGTTCTTCTTCAGTTGCTTCACCCTTCAGGACCTGGAATATACACATAATTTTCGATATTTAAATATTAAAGTACATTTTATGATATTTACATTTACATTTTAAAGTACTTAGATTAAAGTAAATTAAGACTTGTGGGCTATTTTTTGCAAATTATAATTTTTAAGTTTTTCAATAACATACATATATACTATTATTATAAAGAGGTACAAGCATTTGTGAGTTTTAGGTGGGTAATCTTCGAACTACTGAACCAAATTCTAAAATTATTTCACCATTAGAAAGGTACATTATCCTAGATTGCTATAGGCTATATTTTATCTCAAAATTCCCATGGGAGCGAAGCCAAGGGCAAACATCTAGAACCAAATAAATGGGCTCATTTTAAAGTTATATTTTTTGTTTCATTTTAAGATTAAAACATCTTATTTGCATAAAGGCAAAAGAGTAAAAATTGCCCAGTCAGTCTAATGAAACCTGAGTTTATTGCATGTACATGTTTTCCACATAGAAAATATAAAGAGCCAAATTTGGCTAGGTATTAGTTGCATTTTCTTTTTTAAACTATAGGATAAAATTTACAGTTACCTTTTTGCCCTTAGGGAATAAGATCAATCTGGCACGGTATTCTTTAAGGCGTTGAACATTGACTTGCAGTGACTCAACTGACTTGTTACGTCTGCGAGGATCCACTGCAATTCCAATAGTCCTGGCAAAGGCAGGGCTCAAACCAGCAGCCTGAAAAATATTTCCATAACATATTTATAACAGAGTTTATGCAGCCTCTTATTTAATTTTAATTCTTATTTTGAGTACATACTTGAGTTAAATATTTAATACAAGTAATATAAAAGTATAATACTGTAAATTGAATTACACAATACAAATAAAATTCCAACAATCAAATCATGGTAATCTATTTCAATATTATAATAATGTCTATCTGTTATGAATTCACTGATAAACCAATTTTGATAAAATTTGGTTTACATACATATACATATAAATTGAGATCAGATTACTTTTTTGTTCAATTTTTTACCACAAAAAAGGTAAAATATTTTTATATGACAAATGCACCCAATACTATTTGCACGGACTTTTAGCTGATAGAATCTGCTAGTTTCTAATACACAACACAATAAAGACCCCGAAATTCATATAGCATACTAATTACCAATAACTATCATGACATAGTATTAATCACTAAAATAAATCACCCAACAACATAGATGTTTCCCACTGTCTGTCTGTAAATTATTTAATTATACTTAAATCTTTAAAACTATACAACATATTTTAATGCATTTTTTAAAGGTTCAGGTGTAAAATTTAGTATGGTTTAACCTGAGTGAAGCAGACGGGCCTATAGTACAATATAAGGAAGAAATTATTGAAACCTAACTGTACTGTAAATAATATATGTACATATTCTATCTTTACATAACATAAATATTTTTAAGGCATATACTTATCGTGATACTTTTTGTTCTACTTAATATCTACTATTTTGGTAGGAAAATTTTTTGCCTAATTCTATTTCAGTATTAGCAAATTTTTACCCGGATTTCCCGTAGAGTAAACCCACGACCAGCTCGAACTTTCGTATGATACCGAACAGTAGGGCAGCGAACAATTGGCCGTAATGGTCCGGCAGCAGGACGAGGTGCTACTGCTTTAGCCTTCTTGATTCTGTTCAACTTTCTACGATGTCTTCTAGCAGGTTGATTAAACCAAGTCTTAACAAATCTTTGCCAATCCTTGTGGAAATGGCCATTAGGAATCATGTTATTACCCTTCCCCATTTTTGATTAACCACAACTTCACCTAAAATAATAAAAATAATTACACAGTTGTTTTACATACACCACAAATTTTAAGAAAAAAAAGCTTCTGGAAGCAATTCTATAGTTTTTTTATCAGATTAAATTCGATTTTTATTATAAATAACACTAACCGGTGGCAAACACGAAAAAGAAAGAAAGACAGGTATTTGCTAGAAATTTGACATTAAATATGCTTTGACAGTGACTGATGACATTATATATTTTCTACGTTAAACATAAACCTCGTTATACGCCGCCGCTGTAGCTAAAGCTAAATGGCAGCGTTTGCTAAAGCTAAACCATGGACCGAACCGAATTTAAAATTCGGAACGGAAAATTCCATGTACTGACGTGTGACTGCCGCATATATATATATATATGCGGCATATACCGTATGTATATATATATATATATATATATATATATATATATATATATATATATATACATACGGTCTTTTGTATTTGTCATTGGCACAAACGTTACAATCGTATTTGGAAACCAAACCAACCATTGTAGTTTTTATAGAGCCACGTTTTAGGTAGACTTACTTACTAAATATATCTGTAGACTAGATTTTGCGGAATTTTTAGGTTTGCCAAGTTTTATTAGGACCAATTTTATATCTGTGGCCCAAGCCTAATCCCTCTGTCTCTGTCATTTTGCATGAGATGGAGAACAAAGACAAAGATAACTAAAGACGACTCAAAAGAGATAAACGATTTTGATAGAATCACTCTACAACATACATAGGTTTAAACTGTGAGTATAAATAATGTGTAGTCACTGGGTAATTATTAGTTAAATAAATATCTCGATGTAACCCAGTATTATCTATGTTTTCATGGTTTTTTTAAATCTGATTTAGGTACGGTAGCCCTTCATTTTTAGTTTCCTTTCCCTTTTATTCATAGGCATAAAAGTACTTGTACCCATAGATTTAGAAGGGCCCCGCACGTGTATAATATATGTCTCGCGCATGGGATTACAGGGCATATATATTACGCAAAGCTCAGCGCAGATGGCACTAGTGGTACAACTAGGGTTAACAAAACATGCAAAAAGCGCCAAAGACTCAAAAACCTACGCAATCGTGGTGAGAGTTTAAAAGAAAAAAGAAGGATTTAGTGGATTATTCAATAGGCTTTTAGAACACAAGACGAATTTGCTAAATGATTCAACGATATACGAGATAGACGAGATATCGATTCATAGACGAGGTCTGTCAGACCAGACTAGACCGTTGTTGCTGTGAAGTTTTTATGTTTCATAGACAAAGTTAGTTCCGCGAAACGTGACTTCTTCATTGCTTCTTCAGGCCACGCGACGCCATTTTGCTTTTTGTGTTTTACAAACGTCACCTTTCCTTTGGTGAGCAAGGTGTGTTCACGCGAGGTTGTGTGTTCCCTCGAAATATAGGTCACACAATCCTCAGAATTTCGTGAAATATTCTTGTAAAATAAAAAAAAAATTATAAAATTAACAAAAACCCAAAAAAATAGTAAAATAACTAAAAATTAACGGGAATCACTCGATTTTAAGTTAGTGTACGTAAGCGTGCAACGTGGTCTAAGGAATGCGATTGTAGTCATTATAAAGAGAAAGTGAAGTTGTTCTTTACGACGGTCAAGTTAATGTTTTTCATAAAAGTCTCAAAGTAAGATATCCAAAATGAATCCGGGTCCACCAAATTACCCCATGGCATCACTGTATGTCGGGGACTTGCACTCAGATATTACTGAGGCCATGTTGTTTGAAAAATTTTCGACTGCTGGTCCAGTCCTTTCAATTCGAGTATGTCGCGATATGATAACTCGCAGATCCTTGGGTTACGCTTACGTAAATTTTCAGCAACCTACTGATGGTAAGTGGTAATTTTTATTAATCTTCAAGGTTATTGAAATTGCATTTTTTTACATACCTACCTACCTTACTACTAATTATGGTGTAATACTTATTTCATAAGTGAATTTGATGTTACAGCCTAGGCACTCTGAAACAATTTTATTTGTATTTGTTTCAAAGCCCTTTTTAAAAATAAACACCATATAAAAAATACTGAATTTATTGTAATTTGTATTTCAGCTGAAAGAGCACTGGACTCTATGAATTTTGATATTATCAAAGGAAGACCTATTAGAATCATGTGGTCCCAACGTGATCCTTCTTTGCGCAAGTCTGGTGTAGGAAACGTTTTTATAAAGAATCTTGACAAAACCATTGACAACAAAGCCATGTATGATACATTTTCGGCTTTTGGCAATATTTTGAGTTGCAAAGTAGCTCAGGATGAGACCGGAGCCTCTAAAGGTTATGGATTTGTCCATTTTGAAACTGAAGAAGCTGCTAATAAATCAATTGACAAAGTGAATGGCATGTTGTTAAATGGCAAGAAGGTATATGTGGGCAGATTCATTCCTCGCAAGGAACGTGAAAAGGAGCTCGGTGAGAAAGCTAAACTGTTCACCAATGTTTATGTCAAGAACTTTGGTGAAGATTTCAATGATGAAATGTTGAAAGATATGTTTGAAAAATATGGTCGCATAACAAGTCATAAAGTTATGTACAAAGAAGATGGTTCATCCAGAGGATTTGGTTTTGTGGCATTTGAAGACCCTGATGCTGCTGAGCGTGCTTGTATGGAGCTCAATGGCAAAGAGCTGGTTGAGGGTAAACCATTATATGTTGGTCGTGCTCAAAAAAAAGCTGAACGCCAAAAGGAGTTAAAACGTAAATTTGAGCAATTGAAGTCAGAAAGGCTCACTCGTTATCAAGGGGTAAATTTATATGTCAAGAACTTAGATGACACTATTGATGATGAAAGACTAAGGAAAGAATTTGCACCCTTTGGTACCATTACTTCAGCTAAGGTAACTGTTTGCAATAACTTTAACTTAATTGGCTTTCTCACTTATTTCTGAACAGTTTTAGGGAAGTGCCTTTGGATCACTGTATGTTTTTTAAGATTTGTATTCTTCTATTCCATACTGATATCATACATGCAAAATTCTGTTCTGCTGTCTTGATATTGGCATCATGTCATACTTCGAAGGGTTCATGGGTGATTTCATGAAATTTGTAATAGATTTTGATAACATTTTAAAACACAAGGTACCGCAGGTGGAGCTGCGGGCAACAACTAGTTTTGACATAAGAGTCACACTCTAGTCTTTCTTCAACAAGTTTTTCAACTTAAAGGCTCATTTACCCAGCTCATAATTCCATAATGAGAGTCCATTTAGTGACAGACTTGAAATTAGTACTTCATTGAATACATATAATCTATTGACATTATTTTTGTATCCTTCATCAGGTCATGTTGGAAGATGGACGCAGTAAAGGCTTTGGATTTGTATGTTTTTCATCTCCTGAAGAAGCTACTAAGGCTGTGACAGAAATGAACGGTCGAATTGTTGGAACAAAACCATTGTATGTGGCCTTAGCTCAACGTAAAGAAGACCGCAAGGCCCATTTAACATCTCAGTACATGCAGCGTATGGCTAGTATGCGCATGCAACAAATGGGTCAAATTTTCCAACCAGGTGGTGCAGGAGGATACTTTGTTCCAACAATTCCTGCAGCACAGCGCTTCTATGGTCCTGCTCAAATGACACAGATTAGACCATCACCTCGCTGGACTGCACAGCCACAAGTTAGACCTAGCACTCAAACTGCTGCTTCAGGATATCCAAATATGCAAGCACCATTCCGTCCAGCTCCTAGAGGCCCTACTCAAGCTTCATTGCGCACATCTCTGGGGGCGAGACCAATCACTGGTCAACAAGGTGTAGCAGGAGCTGCTTCAATTCGTACACCACTAGTGACTCAGAGTGGTCGCCCTGCTGGTTATAAGTACACAGCCAACATGCGAAATCCCCCAGCACCACAACCAGCAGTGCATATTCAGGGCCAAGAACCATTAACTGCAACTATGTTAGCTGCTGCACCTCTTCAAGAACAGAAGCAAATGCTTGGAGAACGTCTATTCCCACTTATTCAAAGAATGCATCCTGATCTGGCTGGGAAAATTACTGGAATGTTGTTGGAAATAGATAATTCTGAATTACTTCATATGCTGGAACATGGAGAGTCTCTAAAAGCTAAAGTTGACGAAGCGGTTGCTGTTTTGCAGGCTCACCAAGCCAAACAGCAAGCCACAAAGAAAGAGTAATGTAATTGTGTCAGTTGGCAAGTCCATGAATTGACTAACTTGCCAGATGTTCACAAGAACAAATTCTATTGCAGAGTTCTTGGTAATTTTAGTAATGCTTTGAAAAAAATTCTATTGAAGCAGTCCCGCTCTTAAAAAAAAAATATATAATAAAAATTGCAAAAAAAAAAATGAAAATGTGGAAATGTACTTTGCTAAAACATCTTATATATAGAAAATTGATTACTATTTCATGTTAAAAGTAGGTGCATTCCCACAAACAAAAACAATGAAACTGTCAACATTTGTACATGTAAAGGAGTAAAATACTGGACTCTGTAGACTTTTTACATTGACTAAGAAAGAAAGTTTTAAGTTATTATTTTTTTCTTATTTCATATCTCTGAAAATGGAGTTGGCTTTTGTTCTTGCAATTAATTACTTTTACTTACATAACTGTTTCTTTTTATTCCCTTGTCAGTTCTACATTAGTAATTATTACCTTGGATTGTAAACTTGGTCACTGATGTAACTGGCATAATATGTATTTCTTTGTAATTTGTTACAATATATTCTTTGAAATATTCACTTTACTATTTGTTTTTATTGATCATGAACTTTCACACAGATATAAGAACATTTATGTTCATGAGTTTGTCTCTTCCCGTTCTTGTAAAATGTAAAATACATATTTACCTCACATAATGGTGCGTCCACATGAAATCAATCACGTGTTTTTTTTAGCATTTTAACACCATTTTGGCTAAGAAAAAATACATTTTAAAGTCCATTTAAAAAATCTAGTAGTAATAGGTAGTTACCAAAAAATTAAGGTACAGTCAACAGCACATCAAGTTACCCAGCATGAATTTCTATAGCGCGCGGTAAATAGCGGCGAGTTTGCAATAAATATAGGTAGGTTGACTGTAGCTAGCTCATAAATTTTTTGCCCGTAGCTGTCGAGCAAAGCTTTTTTCGCTAAGATATTTACTACTCAATCGAGTATTATTTACGGTTTAAGACATTTATTTCCCTTAAGAAGAATACAATTCACTTGGATATGAGAAATACAAAGTTCAATTATGTGTTTATACAAAATATATATATTTTTTATTCTTTCGAGTGAGTATCAGACGTAGGTAGGTACATTAAGTTTAAAAGTGCAGGTACGACAATAAAATATAACTATGGACTTTATTACACATTAATGAAGGACACCGCAGAGTACTTTCTAACACACCGAAGATGGCGAAAGAAGCTAACGAAGGTTCTAATAATTATTAATTATTTTTTAATAAATTGATATTCCATTTTAAAATATCACATATTCTCTCGAGATGTGGTGTTTGAGATTCTTTTTGAATAACGAATATGATTGTATTTCTTTAATATTCTTAGACAATTTATTAAACAGCTGTGCTCCTTCATGCTAAAGGTTTTGAGTCATCTTTCATTCAACGATAACTTATTTTCACAAGTGAGCGTCCAGCTGCCGGACGCGCAACATGGCTTTAGACCGTCAAAAAGCACATACAAGTCAGATACGGCGATTTCAGAAAAGCATTCGATCTAGACGGTTTGGTTTCACCTCACACTTGCTACAGTTTTTCGCAAGTTACCTAAGTGACAGGCAGCAGTATGTGAAGTAAACACGACACACCTCGAGGTCGTATTTTACCAGGTCTGATGTGAGTCAGGGCAAAAATCTCGGTCCATTGCACTTTGTCCTGATGATCAATGATCTACATCAAGTGCTGCAGGACGACCTTAAACTTACCATGACAATTACTGAACCGGACGATTGCAAAGCGATAAAGATAGGGTGGTGAGGTGGAGTCAAGAAAATCTGTTGCATTTTAATACGTCAAAATGTGCAGTAATTACATTTTCACGGTCTCGCAAGCCCCTACAATATGATTATAATATTGGTGGGGAGGTTCTAAATATAAGCGGAATTTAAAACCGTTCTACCCTTGATGTATCCTACTTTGTTTATATTAGGCATGGTGGAATATAATCAGCTGAAGGTGCGGAGGAGTCTGACCCTGAGTAACTTCACACGAGTAAGTTTGTATATAATATGTTACAATGTGTAATATTTAAGCTACCTAATATCTAAGCTAACAATTTAAGCACTATCGCAATAGTTTATAAATGTAAGGTGACGAAATAAATAAAAGTTGCTCAGTCTGATGAGCATTTTCTGTTGAGGTATAAAAATCGAAGATGGAACACCTTGTTAGAGATTTGGTACGCGTAGATAGGTGAACCATATTTAATATATATTAAGAACAATGTATTCGCAATAATTCGTTTTATTTGAGTGCTAGATATTGACGTAATAAAATAGTTTCTTTATAAAATACCAATGAGGCTGTGTATGTAAGTAGGTACTAACACCTTAAGAACAGTGTAGTTCAGCTAGTCATAATAGTACCAGTAGCGCCATCTGCGCTGAGCTTTGCGTAATATGCCCTATTCATTCATTTCGTATCGGCCATTTTCAAGTACATTATTTTACTGTTCTGTGGCCATTTTGTTTGCCGGCGTGTGGCGTGTCTCTTTTTCTTCCTGTGCTTTCAAATTGATATGGTTTCAATTTAAATTTTTGTATTTTCTTGCTTGTAAGCCAGCGATCAATATTCGAAGGTAAAACATTTTTATGGACATAGTAAACTTGGTCTAGGACTAATTTGCTTACTTGCCCACCTAATATGAATTATGTTCATTTTTATTATGTGCAATTTTAGTTATGTACCTACCGTTATGTTATTTCAATGTAGTCAGGTTAGATAATAGTCTCAATTAGATAATTTTTCTGTAGTTATTCTGAAAGCTATTTTGTTATTGGTCAGATGTCATCCCGTGGCCGTGGGTACGGTGGTTACGGTGGTCGTGGAGGGTACAACAGTAGAGGTAGTGGATACAGGGGCTCCTATCGCGGCAGCAATAGAGGATCTTATGAGGGTCGAGGTGGACGTGGAGGAGGTTATTCTTACTCCAGTGAATCACGTTACAACAGCAGTGGTAGCAGATACAACACAAGCAGAGACAGGATAGACGAACCTTATAAAAAGTCTTATAGAACCGTAAGTATTTCATAGTTTCAACTTCTAAATTGAGTATCCCAATTTTTACAAAATCAATAAAAAAAAATGTTGATATCTGTAGCATATTGTTACAATGCAAAATGAACATTATGTCATTGAAATCTAAGAGTTAAAGTAATTAAGGATGAAGACGATTGTTTCATTCAATGACAGGGCAGACTACAGCACTCTGAAGTAGATGCCGGCAATTGATCACATAATGTTGAAGCGTGACATGCCTACTTTACATTTCCATGTTTTCTGTGCTGATGATAAATATGTATTATCAATTTATCATTGTGCAACATTTTCTTATAAACCAAATAAATAGAAAAACACTATTCATTACTTAGATGCTAAATGAACTAAATTCTAAATATTTGGATACATTAAATCATATTTTAAAATACCTGAGTATGGATTTTATTTGTAAAATTCTTATTACACAGCACTTTTATCACTAGATGTTCATCAAATAGAGCCCATCATGGTTTATTTAATTAGTAAAATTATGGTTCAGCCAGGTTTCTTTTCATATTTGTAGAACATCAAAATTAGGTATAAAATATTTATCCTCTAATAAATAAATAGACACCCCATCTATAGAAATGTCTGAATACTGTTTACTTTTCCAGGAAAGTTCTGCAAGCTATTCTAATCGTGACTATGGTGGCCGATCCGGATCACCTGAACGGAAGAGAATGAGAGTCGAGGTAAGTCAAATATAAACAATTTTTTGTAATTTTGCTAGTCATTAAATGAAATATATATATGATATCTGAAATCTAATTTAAAGCATTTAGAATCAAGAGAATATTAATCAAAAATATAAGTACATATACAGAAGATGGAGTGTGAATGTTCTATAACTGGAGGGTAAACACCATTCTTCCCAAGTGACTAAGAAACAGTAATATTGTTGCTGTTACTGAGAAGAGTCTGACAATTACACATTTACAATTATCTTTTCTTTGGACTTGAATTGCAGCTAAAAATGTCATCAAGAATATTTATGTGGCAAAAATTGATGGAATACTGATTTGGTAATGTGTTCTTGATTTAAAATAAGAGAGCTATATAAAAAGGACCCAAAGTCGTTGATGGGATGTAGTTAGATTTGAATCCATAAAACCTGCTTCAAACATTAACCCCCACTCTTTCCTTATATAAAGGACGCCCAATGATCATTGCTTCTATAAGAAGTAATAACAGTTTTAGCCAAGTGAGGCTATGGATGGTATGAAAGCTGATATAGATATTCAGTTAATGAAGAATAATATGGTATTGCCAGTGCTGTGTCCAATTCAGAAGAACACCTAAAATTGTTCTTATTAAAAGTGTTCTCTTTTATAATTAAGATTGATTTCTAAAAGAAAATACTCTTACTGGATTTTCATATAGAAAATGTTGCAAAACATTCGAAAGAGAAAATATTTTATTTATAAATGTTGTTAATTTATACCAAATTTATTGACATGTAAAGCACGGTGGAAGAACCAAAGAGAATTATGTACAGGGCTCCTCGAGCGATAGACGTAGCCATGACGGCGGCGGTCATTACGGGGGCTCATACGGCGGTAGACAAGATAGTTACGGCGGCGAAAGGAGGTCGTTCGGAGGCGAAGACAGAAGACGATCCCCCGCTCGAGAGAGCTACCGCAAGCCGAGCGGCATGGGCCCGCCGCGGTCGCCGGCGCGGCCGCGAGCGCCGCGCCGCGCCTTCCGCGGCCGCACGCTGCGCTCGCGCGCCGCCTTCCGAGGAGCCCCGCGCTCGCGCGGCACCTTTGTCTCGAGGCGATTTGGAGAAAGATCGCTCGGTTACACCCGCGCTTTCAGAACGCTTAAGCGAAGGTAATTTGATATACTGAGTTGAATTATTTTATCCTTAGTTTATTTTCATGATTCCAGTGGCATTGAAAAAAAACATTTGAATCAGATGATGATTTCCTATATGAAAAGCGATTGAAGACTATAAAATTGAAATGACCGATTGGTAATGGAGCATTGGTTTGTATTGTTCAGAGTGACAAAGGTGACAGAATATAATTGTGACTATAAATTTTTTTTATAGAGGAAAAGAAAGAAAAATGAGATCAGAGGTATGCATTGACAAAATATTTCTACAACCAAAGTGAAAGGATTTTCTCATAATAAAAACAATTTGTCATTAAGTTTTCTTTCATCAATTTTCTGTAGTTGAGAGTACACAACACAGGTAATTTGGGTCAGTTATTATAGATATAGACCGACAATTGCGGCGCTCCTATTCTCTTACAGCTAGATAAATCGTACGGTAGATAACAGTGCCCAGTAGATAAAATAAGTATCGAAATTGTGAGAAGACAGTTTACACATGCATTAAGAGAATAATTGTGACTGTTACAATCTGACCAGGAAGAGAGACCATTTTCTATATATTTGGTCATATGCAGTGATGTTATATGACACATTCACTTGAATCAAAACCAAATAAGGACATGAAACAAATTGTACAGATGCTTTACAAACATGAAAACAAATTGAGTATTAGAAAGCAGATAAAAGGAATGTATGGCAATTTAAAGAAAATTTAAGGAGTCCTTATAAGATACATGAGAACTGAGTTGGTATTTTTATCAGTTGTTAATGTTACACTTGTTATTGTATGATCCATATGAGTAGAAGCGCCACCACTGCCAGTCTCTGTAATTTACTGAGTTATAATGTTTGCGTTTCATTTGCATTATTAATAAACAGAGTATTATTGTAATAAATTATTATAATTATAGCAGCTCTGTCAAATCTAAAGAAGATGCGTCTTCTACTGAAGAAGATTGGGATGCAGATGAGAAGGAAGAAATTGCTGAGGAGAAGAAAGAATCCAAAAGCAAATCACCAAAGGTAAGTACCTATCTGATATTAACATTTTAAAGATAACTATGTGTATGTGTACTTATGTGACGCCGAATTGGAATGTATCTTGATGTGTTGATACACAACAATAGAAATGCCAAAGACATGTATTCCTTAGTTCGTCTCGTATGACTTCAAGAGAGGACATCAAATGGTAACATTCTAGATCAGAACCACACGATACACCTACAGCTTTTAGTAGTATTAGGTATATTATATTTATTTTTTGACAATTTGATTACCATTATTTATTATTATAGCCAGATGTAGATGGATCAGAGGGAGAGCCAGAGGAGGCAGGCGACGAGACTGACAAGGAAGCCGACACTGCCTCGGAAGCCGCCGCCCCGCCAAGGGCGCGCCCCTACGTTCATCTTTCTTGTGTGCATTGCAAGGAAAAATGTGTCACATTTGCGGTAGGTTAGGTTATATTTTCTGGTCTATATTTTCTAAAATCTTTAAAGTTTACGAACTACGACGTTTTGAATCTATCGTATCATATATGTCTCGTTATCAATACATCATCAATACATATAATTTCTTCACGATGTAATTCACGCAGGCGTAGCCGCGGGGAAAAGTTAGTAAGTAATAAATGTTTTACAATTTGTGACAACAGTCAAGAACGATGTATCTATGTGTCCCAGTCCCAATAATGTTGTAATGTCCAGCACTACGCGAAGCACCTGATGTCGGGCAAGCACCGCGCGGCGATGAGCGCGGTGGCGCGGCGACACAAGGCGCAGCTGCTGCGCATGCGCGTGGCGCAGCGCGGCGCGCAGCGCGAGCTCGAGGCCAGCGCCGGCGCAGACCTCGCGCCGCGCACCACTTTCTGCATGGTAACTGTTACAATCCCGACATCAAATCAAAGGAAAATTGTTTACGTTGACTTATTTCTAATGTAATTGTATCTTACATATTTTTCATGTTAATGCCAAAGCGTTATTTTATCAGGTGTGTCGTCTGAACCACCGCACGACGCGTCAGGCGCACAACCTGACGGACACCCATCGCGCCATGAAGCGTTTCCTCCTGCCTTTCTGCCGCATTTGCCGCCTCACATTCCGCTCGCCGATGATCTATGAGCATCATATTTGCTCCCTGGAGCATCTTAAGGTAGCTCTGTATTAGTATATAACATAATGCCGGCCTTTATTTAACATAATGCCGGACTGGCATCTACTGGCAACAATCACATTCCCAAAAAGGATTGACGTCAGGTCATAAAATCAGAGCCAAATCTTCCAAATTTAAAGCTTTATTTTTAACGCGGATCCCGGGCTTCGGCCGCCACTTGAAACACGCAAAGATGAGACCGAGATATAGCTGGCCTAACTTCAAATATTACTTACTGCCCTGTTTGAAAAATATATTATTTCAAATATTTTCATTAGAGCTAGCAAAACAGCCTTTTTTTAATAATAATATTTTTTACGTGCAGAGGAAGGCCGCACAGGCGAATGCCAGACGTGTCAGCCCGAAAGCGGATGGGAGCGGTGATGAGGGAATGGATGTTGATTTGGACAACTTTATGACTTTGGATTCTGTGGGTGACGTTGATGGTAAGCATGATCTTAATTTTGCTTGAACTTATTTTTTTCAACTGTTGATTAAAGAGTCCCCTCCAGAATTATACACGGCGTAATATTTTTTATAGAAGTTGAAGATGACGACTCTGGCGGTGAAAAGAAGGAGGAGGCTGCACCAAAGAAGCCAAAGGTGGAAATTAATATTGGCAGTGAACATATTAAGAAACTAGAGGTAAGTTTTTTTGCTTTTTAGTTTACTTCTTAAATCAAATTTAATTTCGATCTGACACCACAGTTACTGCAATTGATCTATTGATAAACCTGTCATAATTTGGACGATTTATATCTGCAATATATTATTCTGCAGTTTGGTTTGTAAAATTGTAAACAGGCAAACAAAACACACAAAACAGGTTTTGAATTTATCAATAGATCAATTGCAGTTACTGTTTTGGGAAGCTTTATAGTTTCGTAATGTCCATGTGTCATTGGCTTAGCTTAGACACTTACATAACTGTAAAAATTTTAGTATTTTTTGAGATTCCTATATTTAAGTCGGACATGATTATTATTATTATATAATTTAAAAAAATATGATGAGTGTCCAAAGACCATATTTTGATTTAATAAGATCAAATTTCTTTTCGAGTTATGTGTTCCATCTAGATTTGCTGTTGATAGTTTTGACTATAGATAGTTTCAATCGAAACAGGGCTACTTTTGATAGGCCTATCAATAGTATGCAAAACTATCGACACTATCAATAACTATCAATACTTATTCCTTTTTCTCAAACTATCGATAGTCTATTGAAACGCTATCAATAGTTTACTATTGCGCGACAACACTAGTTCCATCGCGAAAATGGACAACTGCCATGGGTAGGCACATGGAAAAAATAATATCGCTATTATCATTAATTTTTTACTCTCGCGAGTCACGTTGTTTTTGGGCATTGACGTGTTTGGAAATGTAGGTATGGTGGTGTGAGCTGTGCCGAGTGTATCTGCCGCGGGCGGAGGCGGGCGGCGCGGAGGAGGCGGAGGCGCTGCGACGACACTGTCGCCTCCGCATCCACCTCGGCCGCTACGTGCAGCACCGCGACACCCGCACGCTGCGCAAACACGCCGAGCGCATACACCGCCAGCTGCATCAGCAGAGAGGTAACATTATGAGCACTGTCGCGTCCGCATCCACCTCGGCCGCTACGTGCAGAACCGCGACACCCGCACTCTTTGTTTAAAAAATGTAATGTAAACTTGTTTGACTTTTTATAGCTGAAAGATACTGTAGACCTGAATATTTGATATTTTCAAATCAATATTCAAAAGAATGGTCTTGATCGACGGACAATGATAAAAAGGCCATTGGGCAGCAAATTGTTATCTTAGCTGCTGACACTGGCTGCTTACCATAAAAGTATGGCAGCCAGACCACCGGTTAATGAGGTTAATACGTTAAATAAAAGGTCATGAATATATAATACTAGCTATTGGTCGCGTTGGGGAACAGTTATTTTTCCGGGATGAAAGATGCGCTATGTGCTTCTCCATACTATAAACTACAAATTTCAAGAAGATTGGTATATAGAGCATGAAGATGTAATAAAAAAACATACTTTCGCATTTATAATATTAGTTGGATGTATTCTGGTCTAGTTCATAATATCGCCAATCTCTACATCGACAACGCAGAACGTACCAAAAGCGCGCCATGTCGATGGTCGCTACACCGACTGGTCTCCATATCGATGGTATAATGCATCGACAGGCACTATATCGAAGGAATGCGGCACCGACAGTGCAACACATGGCGCGCTTTCGGTACAGGTACCTGTCGATGGTGCGTTGTCGATGTAGCGACAGTCGATGATTGGCGATATTATGAACTAGACCCGATGTATTTGTCGCTTCTCTATGCAACTCAAGTCAGAAATTTAAATAATTTATAATTTATTTTCTCAGAGGAAGAAAAAGAGAATGCAAATACAGAAGAAGCTGGAGATAAAATTAAAGCTGAAAAACAAGAGTCCACTGAAGAGAAAAAGAAATTGGAGAATGGCGGTGGTGATGCTTCTAACACGTCAGGTATCAAAATCTATGTGAACCTAGTTACGAATTGTCCTTTTATATTTTATAAAATTTCTATGTACTTCTACTAAACGTATAACGTATAAACGAATATCAAATATTCTCACACAAATCCAAAATTTCGCATTTAAAATATTACCACTTGCTTGCACCGCCACCCTGTACTTTGAGCGGTCGCCCACCGCAGCGGGTCTGTAGAAGAAATGAAGTCTATATTGCATCTCATTGTTATAGGAAATGAGGATAAACTCTGGGCAGACGTTGACAAAGATATCGGGGAGCTATTACGCGAAGTAGATCCTCAAACCAATGAGGGAAGTGATGACGACGACGACTTAGACAGGTAAATATGCTTATTGTTTACAAATGTCCAATAAACATTCAGTCATTCCAAATCAAAGTGAACGCATATTCAATCTATCTCACTGTTGCAGAATTGAGCGTCAGACTGAGGCAAACTTTACAAAATAAACACTAATGATTTTCCAATAAATTATTTTCATATTATTTTTTTAAGACCAAAGAGGTCGCTTCGCTATTCAGCCTTGTCTTCGTATGAGTATATATGTTACCGTAAAAGCCCGTATACAGGTAAATCTTAGATTTTTTCAGAAAATCTTAGGATTTACCGGCATGGGTTGTTAAATGTAAGGATTTACAAATAATTGTCGATTTTTTCGGCCTTTTGCCATTAGATTTTAGTATATGCTAGGTTTTGCTACTGACGGCTATGAATAAATGTTGGTTTTGGGAATAAAACAATAAGTTAATCATTTATTTATTAATTAAATTATTAATCATTTATTTATTTATTAAATTATTAATCATTTATTTTTCAGTCAAAACCTTACATATTTTTATATAGGTATCATAATTATGAGAGTAATTAGACAAATCCTTACCTATTTTCAATTATTTTCATTTGGTAAGTATTTTTATTTATGTTTTTATATTTTAAAGGTAAGGTGGTTATACCTTCCTTTAAAATACTTCTTAAATAGTAAAAAATAACAAAGTAAATTATTTTCTCAACATTTAACGTGCCTTTGATATAAATCTTAATATTTACCAAGTGAATGGTGATAAAAGTTAGAATCGCCAAATTGTTCGGACTTTTACCATTAAGAGTTGGTAAATCTTAAATTAATACGTAATTTACTGGAATATCTAAGGATTTACCTTAGTTCGTGCTTTTGCAGTAACATATATAATAGTCATCATTACGCAAAGCTCAGCACAGATGGCGCTACTGGTACAACTAAGGTACACAAATATTGCCAATGGAGAGGCAAAAAGGTGACTCTCGAACTATAGGCGCATGAGCGCAGCGAGGGCGCCTAAATATCACGGTCTGTAATTAATGTCTTACAGCCCTTGGTTACTAATCTACTGTTGTCACTTTGTTTCAGATATGAGAAGTTCCGCAAGAGTGACAAGAAAACTAAAGTAGGCGAAGATGAATCTGATGCCTTAAATGCAGAAAATTCACATGAGAAAAATAATGTAGAAGTTGATACAGCGGCTTAAGTAGATTGTTATTTTGTCTTACATGAAGTGTATTATATAAATAGATTTAAGTGGTATTTTAGTAAATGTTCTTTATTTTTAAACTAAATTGTATAACTGTTTTGCAGGTAATCTTAGCTTCACGATGTATTTGGGTAATAATAAATAGATATGATTTATATTCTTTGTTATTTATCTACATTTTGAAGAATTTTATCCAAACAACAAATAATATAGGGAGAAGAGGAAGCAAGCGCATATACAATAGCTTAGTTTTTTAAATTATAGGCAATCATACAACGAAAATAGTCAGTTTTTTATCTTGTCCTTTGCTCGCTGCCTTTCAGAAACATATGTAGAACATTTCTCAATACCTACTGTGCAAATACATTTTTTACATACTGGTACTGGTTATTTTCTCCTATTTTGATTTTTCTTTCCGAAAATTTCATCCTTATATCTTCGAAGATTTTTCATAGAATCCTGAAAAGAAAATGGGTATTTTATTATGTACAGTTATGCCTACTGCTGTATAACCTACGATATCGTACAATAAAATAATATCTTTTATAATACTAGCGAAGCGGCCGACCCGGCTTCGCACGGGTACAATATTATGCACATTTAAATCTTCCGTTTGAATCACAATTAAAAAAGTCTGCATGAAATCAAAATCCGTTGCGTATTTTGAAAGATATAAGCATACATAGAGACAGACAGATAGCGGGAAGTAACTTTGTTTTATGTTATGATACAGACCTACGTACACCCTTTGTTTAAGTTGCATGCGTCTTTATAGACTGTGGTGACCTCTTTTAGCATCAGGGGAGCCGAGTGTCAGTTTGCCTGATTGGCAGTATAAAAAAGTGTGCCCATCTTTGTATTAACATAACTAAGTATATACCTACTTAAAACATCGATTGTTTACCTCTTTGGCTATACGATTTTCTAAATTCCGTAGACGAGCGAGACCTTTCAAATTACGGTCTAGAATCTTCAAAAATTCTGCTCTGGAAATTTTCGGTGCTTCGGTGGTATCATTGCTGTTTGAGTTTGCTGCTTTATTTACTGCCTGAAACGGTAGTACACGACGAGTAACGTAAGAGTATGCAAGACCTGATTACTAATATTCTAAATTAAGCTAAAAAATACAACTAGTTGTTGATAAGCGTGACCTTTTTCGCCTAGACGCGCGGCGCGTTTACGCGAATGTATAGGTAATTTGCGTAAACGCGCCGTGCACGCCTACCATTCGCACTTCGTGCCTGTAATAAACGACAAGCGATATGTATTGTATAAACGATAGCGATGTGCTAAGAATGAAGGCTTAACTTACATTATCATCTGCGAACTGATTATTTACTAACTCAGATATTTGACTATACGCACTCTTAGTATCGTTGATTTGCTGAAATAAAAAATTCAAAATTCATCATTGCAGTTTTTAAGTAATTTTAAATTCTATGTCAGCGGTATGGAAAATTAAAAATCACAAATAGGTACAAACACGAAACTCTGAAATCATAACACTTCTTATTTGGGCAGTCGTTTAATATTCTATATTGTTTGGAAATTCTTACTTCTACTGGACTTATCTAACGATTTAGATTACGAATTTGCAATTTTATTTTGCTATAATATGCCGGCTATCGCGTAGTTTGTAAGAGAATTATTCTATTTACCGCTATGAAAAACCAGTAATGTATGATGAGTGGTGAATGATACTCTGACACCTGAAACTTACCTCTAAAATTAAATGGAACACTGTTCCAAAGAAACCCCATTTCGGTGTAGTTGGTACACGTTTGCCTGCCTTTATAGCAGCTTGTCTGTTGGTACGATCTTTGTTTATAGATTGATCTGCTGTGGGCTAAAATAAATTATTACATACATATGTATGTGGCAGTTGTATATATTAAGATAATAAATAAATCATTATAATAAATTATTTTTCGTAGTTCAAGGGCTACTTAACAAGAATAAATTCGCCGTTAAGGGCCCTGCGATGTTGCGAGTTTTCACAAATGTAAAGCTGTTGCGAAGGCTATTTTTTAAACAAAGTTTGTTAAAAAAATAGCCTTCGCAACACCAGCGTTTTTAACAGTTAACCCCCATGATACACATTATGATCAGATCAGTTCCCTCTATTATGGTTGAGCTACGCGATGGCTGTCCCATGCGTCAACTCGTGAACGGGTGATGCCAGAGGGAACTGGTCATCTCGTTTCTCATATATTTTCAAGTAAGTTAATTGTGTTTCACATCTATCTATATATTATAATCAGCACTCGGATCACAATCATAACCGGTTTTGATATACCTTTTGACTATGTACATTATGTACTTTTATATATTATTTGAAAAAAAAAAAAACATTGTAAGAAACAATAATGGTAAGCCGATCTGGTATGATAGGGACCAACACTGTTCAAATGAGTTTCTTTCGGCATTTCTTCTCAGCAGTGGTCGTTCCGAAATGCCAGTAGTTTGTAGCTTGTGAGAAATAACTATAAATATAAAAATTGACGAGAAAAAGTGCCTGAGAAGGTCTAATTTCTGAATAAATGATTTGAATTTGAATTTGATCAGGGTAAAACATAAAACCCAATATGGAAGTGTTTACGCCATTACAAAATTTTTTTTCATGACAAAAAGGATAACCAAAAACACTCACTGGCTCAGCTGTGAAGTGAGGAGCAATGATTGCTATGATCATGAACGAGCACAAGATGAAGGTATGCTTTCTGGGAGCCATCGTCCAAATCTTGGGCTGCTGGAGTGATGTACAGAAAGAACCTGTATATAGAAATTAATGATTTTTTAAATTATCGCGTACATCCACGATGTAAAGTCTGGTTTCCGACATAAAATAAGACATCCCGTGAATGTCGGATGAGGCGACGGGTTACGAATAGCGTTGGCGGCTGATAGGCAACAATAGCTATGACAATAAAGGGGATTGATGTCAGGCTCTTCAAAATTTCAACAATTTTTTTAAGCGGGTCTTGACTTCAGGCCGAGTGAGGTGATGGCCAGGAATGTTACAATTTTACCCATTCGAGAAAACATATTAATCTAAGTCATAAACGAACTCAAACCGAAAGATGTTAACATCATTGGGATATTGGAATGCTGCAATATTTTGTTTGTAACACACTGCTAGGTATATGTTGCAAGCGAGACTTAAGAAAATGATGCATCTTAGGTTGACAGTGTTATGTTATAGTAGTACCTATTTATATACCCAATGTATACCCTACCCATTATGTATTAGTAAATCCAGCTTAATTTGATTTAACTATGTTAAAAATTACTAGGTCACGAAGATTACTTACCAATCGGTTAAATTTATCTAATCAATGTAAAACTTGTCCACGGTACGCAGTATGGTTGGTAGGCAAGACCTACTAATTAAGAAGTGAATCTGAATTAAGGAAAATATGAAAATCTATTTAGGTATTTTAATTAAATATCCTAATCAACCTATTTACTAGGTCCTATATAGGTATTATAAATACTGTGAATGTGATGAATGTGGGTGTGTGAGAATGTTTGTTCCCAATCATGCAAATTCTATTGAACGAATTTCGATGAAATTTTTGTCTCGAAATGGGACTCAGCTAGTTAGTTACTATTAGTCTGAATGTTTATATGAATTTGGACTCATATCTATATTTTTACTAGCTTCCATCTGGCTTCGCACGAAATCGTTAATGTATGAAAAACCTTCGAGAATAGGTACATTCTACTATAATAACAGTGAAAACTGCATGGCATTAGATGGCAAAGCAAGAGTTCTTTTATGAACAAATTGTGACATGAATAAATAAACCGTGACATTAATTTTCTGACGACGACAGAAGAAGCTACTTAAATGGCATTATTTGGTGATTGTGTATATTCCTTCGAAGACGCTGTGCCTTAAAAGTCAAGGTAATTCTGTAAGTGTGTTCATGATAAAAGGTACGTAATTGAGAAATATGCAAACCGATTAAGTAATGCGATTTTTTTTACTCTGCACTTCCAAGGGCAATTATCCCAAAATGATAGTCTAGACTAGCTAGACTGGCGCCCAACAAGCTGCTGCAAAAGAAGATCAAAATTGTTAAACTGTTACAGTATTTCCGCATTTCTTTATACTATATCAAGCCAGATTGGGGTCTATTTTTACCTTACCTTTCACACAGAGCCTAGACTAGGGTCTCACTCAACTTAGTCTTCCGCACTGTCATTTTCCGAGGCAGGCAACTATTCACATGATGTAACGCGTCTTAGTCCACAAAAACATTATATCATGTACAGGCAGCAAGCTATTTTATGTCGATGTAAGGAAATCGTGGTGCAAGTTCTGAAATTAACATACTTATGATCAGGACTACTACGAATATAGTACTTATTTTATAAATGAACATTAACGATAAAAAGCTACATAATATTTTTTCAAAGAAAAGTCACACACGTAATTGAATGATTTATTCCAAATTAATTAATGGAGTAACTTAACTCACAGGTGCTTAATTAATTATACCTACCTACCTTAATTAATTATAACTACCTAAATCGTTATAAGTATTTTATTCTTAGTCATCATCTAAGTAATTAATTGGTATTTTTAATGAACATACCTAATTCCTACATTCCCTGAAATTAATCAGGTGTTACCGACACTACTTTTTAGTAAGTATTACAATCTAATTATTTTCTTATTTTTTACATTCTGTTCTTGTGCGTACCTGTTTAACTCCAAAAATACAAATCTCATAAACAAAACTTACTATATGGCCTTGTGTCATGGACATTACTTTTAAATGCATATGTATAATTTGGTTACCTTCACCGATCGGTAGATATTGTATGTAAAGTCATTATCATACGAGAAAATATGTAAAAATAATTATCTATGCAAGTTTTAACCTATTCACATTTTACCCTTGCGCAAACTTTTCATACAGACCTGCCTTATCCTGTTAAAGTATCTATCTAAAAAGTATAAAATAAACCAACAAAAACATAAATGAACTATGTTACTATACATATACTTATGTTTTACTTAATGTACTTTTATACTAATTCCATTATATAGTTGTATTATATAATGTATATACACGTGGTTCCCGTGGGAACAGCCTTTTTTTTTTATCGCAATACGTGGTGGCTTTAATAAACAACATAGGTATAAGTTTACTATCATTGCGATTCCAACTCAACTACTGTCTCACGAATTAACTACTTTTTAAATCTTGTTGGTTTTAAATCTTGGACCTGTAGTCTACTGTCTAGTGGAAAGGACCACTGTCGGCACAAAAGAGTTCCTTATGTGCGGGTAGTGCTTTTCTTTCTCCGCAGATATTGTAAGATCGAAAATTAACGAAACGTTATCGACCCTTGCTCGGTTTTTACGACTTGACACAAATAAGTACCTACTTGCTTCTAATAAAGTATACTTTATGGTCTTCTTTAAAATGTTCAATAGCGAGTACCTAAACAATAAAAAAAATATCATAATGTAAAGCCTCAAAATAAAAATATTTGTTACGTACCTAATTGACTGCCAATCCAACAAGGTTCCGAACACTTGAATAATTCACTGTATCCAATAAAATGTATGGTAATATGCTTACTTAACTGAAAAAATAAAAACATTAATATAGTTACTTACATACAATAAAGTAAATGGCACTTAAATAAAAAACAGTTAATATTGAAACTGATACCTAAGGATCGAGTGCACTTCGTTTAGCTGCACCAGTGTTTAGCGCGCAAAGTCGCTATTGTCACTGCGCACCCGCCACGGGCCGTAAGCTTGTCGGTGTTTACGAAGGAACGCATCGACGACGGTGCGGCCAGTGCCGGCACCAACCGGGCCAAGGCCGGCGCGCGGCGTGGTGCCGATTGCGAAGTCTTCGTTATGTCAGCCTGCGTTCCACTTATGCAACGCTGGCTACCAAACCGATGCAGTTCAAAAACCAGTCCCATACTCTGATGTGCAATTAAGTAGAGTTATAATTTCCTAATTGGAATATGTAGGTAACATCTTTTTCATCGAGTATAACAGTAAGAGCTGTGTGTGCAAGTTCCGAATGTACATAATTGAACTACCTATCTATTCTATTATTATTTTCTACTATCAAATTCTATTATTTTCTATATATATATATATATATATTTATATATTTTCTATAGAAAATAATAGAAAATATATATATATATTTTCTATTATTTTCTATATATTTTTAATTCAATTTGTAATCAATCAATCTATCTATGGACAAACGTCTGAAAATAAATATTTTTTATTTTATTTATTTAATTATATGTAGATAGTAGATACAATTAAATTTATATGAATGTAAATAGATACATTCATTTATCATAACCTGATAGTAGACTAGTAGTGCATGTTTGCTCCGAATATCGAGTGAGAGCTGCGGAGTCTCACCCACGGTCGAGGGGAAAAACTCATAGGTAGTAAAGTTACATAAGAAGTCAATGGTTATTGTTGTTAGCCTCAAAGAATTGAATAAAAAGAATAATAGATACGTAGGAAAAACAAAAAATGCTGCGGTCTTGGGAGTTTCTATCTAACCAGCCCCAGCGTGAATTAAAAAATATATATTACCTTAGCAAAACTGCCTAAATATCTCATATGGGAATTGATTCCTTCCAAACTCTGACTAAACAAATCTAATTTCTAATAAAGTGGGGCAGTTTCCAGGAGGCGGTATGTGATATATTTTTATGTATTACTATTTACTACTTACTAATAAAGTAATTAGATGCTAGTCCACGAGCGAGATGGGACGTTACTATATTCTGGATTTTGTAACAAGGAGTTTGTAAGGTAATCGTGATTTTTAATTGAAAATAATTGACAATATATTTATAACAAAACGTATTTTATTCATATTTTACGGTTCAAAACTAAAAGTGTACTTTTGATATATAGTATATACTTATCAACTTATATAAAATTAAGTCTAAAATAAACATAATTAGTATTATGTATCAAAAAATACATAGATACAATTTTTAAAATATTTATTGGGATTAAAAAAAATATTGTTTTACAACATTGTATAATAATTGTAATTAATAAAAATACATAATATATAAACGCTATTCTCCTAATTCTATATTACATGTGAGTGATTAAATCTTAAGAATAACATCAATGCATACATTAATTTAAATTGACTTCACAAGTTTTTCGAACGTCATACAAAATACACAATAATGTCTTAGCATTAAGTACGCCTATAGTGCTATTACAACTAACAAGTACTCTTGTGCAATAAAGTGTATAAACAAATGTGTGTAACAAACAAATACATACAATTATAATCTACTTCATTCTATTGTTGTTCATTTATATTTTTTTATAATAGAAATAGACTAAATTTCGACCGATAGGTCTAGTACAGCTTGGTTACGTTTTGAGATCATTGTGGCACAAGATAAAGAAAGTATTTTTCTTCATTACAAATTAAAGGTTCCTTACGCCAAAACAAAAACACGGAACCTCTATAAAATTACTCGCGCGTCTGTTTTTCTATCTGTCTATCCAACCTTATCAGCAAGTTGCTCCGAAACTACTGAACCATTCGGAGGCTACTTTTGGGGAGTAAATTAGAAAATCATTATAGGTTTTACTTTTTTTTATATAGAAATACTGCTATTTAACTGTTTTTTTTTTCAAAAACTTACACTTAGCATTAGCAAACTCGAAGATCGGTTAGATGGTCGATTTTCGCATAATTTATTCCAATTTGGCTTCATAAACGTAATCGATTCAATATTTTCGGAGCAAACTAGCTGTGAAGATCGAACAGAAAGTCAGCAAAGCAAGAAAATCAAAGGCCTGACGGAACCCTCTCCAAGCAATTTCAACTCGCTTAACCGATTATTGCTTCATCTACTCAACTAGATTGAGTATAATATATAGTGATAACTACTTTCAACATTTATACACTACATTGTAAAATAGAAAGGTTCAGTTCGTACATCAAATCATGATGAGAAAACCTGATAGCTGGTTGATTTTTTAGTACCCTATTGTGTACCCTATAGTATTGTGTATGCAACCACCTGCGTAGATGGCGGTATTAGTAAGCCATGTCAGGTGTCTTTAGGCGACCTGAATAAAATTTGACACTAGTGTTAGCAAATAAGGTACTCGATAAGAAAGAAGTTAGTACAGACCAGACTAAGAAATTTTACAAATTCTATATGATTTCATCAATAAGCCGAAATTCAACTACCTAGTATTCAGTACCATTATAAAATCCTCTCGCGACTTTCAAATAAAGCTTGATAAAATACGCTATCTAATGTTATAGTTATATCTGATAATTGTCATGAATTCCAAAGCATCAGTATTTTCTAATTACAACGTGACAGTCTTCAATTCCTTCCACTTCATCAGATACAATTCTACGACGAAGGATTTTGGTGGCCAGTTTTCTTTTATATAAATTGTGGTAGCTATGTCACATAGAATACTTTAATACTTTCTAAAATCAATTATCATGTGTAGCATAATTTGTAATACCACATTAGTTTTCGCTTATAAATACAATAAATTGATAAAAATGTGATGGTAGCGTTAGTTATTTTTGTTAGTAGTTATTTTTCATATTTATTTCATGTCTCATTTCGTTTTTCTAGAAGGAAGTCAAGAGGATTAATTGAGATATGTGAACTTTTAACGCTTTATATTTAGACTATTTTCGACTAGAGTTAAGAGGTAACGAGCTCCATTTTGCGGTATTTCTTGCGAAGCGTGGATACGGGGTCCTTGAAGAGAACGGGGTCGAGGCGGAGGCTGGAGCGCAGCAGCGGCATGTAGCCCCAGGCCGCCGCGAACGTGTTCAGGCACGACTGCCGCTGCACGAAGTGCGAGGGGTCGCTCCATGATGACCGACTATCAATAACACGAATATTATGATTGTATCCTTATCCATAGACATATTATAAAACAAAGTCCTCTGCCACGTCTACTGTAGCGTAATGTATACCTGTAGCGGTGTTTGTACCGCCGGCGCTGCGCCAGCTTGAGCGGCGGGCGGCGCGTGAGGTGCGCCACGAGGCAGTTGAGCAAGATGTCCTCGCAGTTGCCGGCGCGCTGCACGGCCAGCCGCAGCGCCGGCGCTATGTTGCCGTACTGTGCTAGGGTCGCACGGTGCACCAACGCCGCGCCCGCCAACACCATCGAGTACGACCCGCCCCATTTGCTACTGTAGCCCCATGTGCCCTGCGAATAACCACAATTTGTAAGTGCACTTAATGTCACAGATCTTGAAACTATACTGTTATTAATCCTTACGTTAACCCCCAGTTGCGTCTTTATGAATGTGATAAGACTCAAAAGCGACGGATTTAGGTACGGTTTTCACCTATAGATAGGCCGGTTTAGGTGTAAAATTTATTATAGTTTTACCCGAGCGAAGCCGAGAAGGGCCGCTAGTCTATACTTTTGGGAATACACGTAGTAGAAATGCTGTTCATCAACTTGATATTATTTGACGGTAGTTCATTTAGCAGGGTTCATTCAGCATTTCAAGAATTCTGCGAACCATTTTTTTGTGGCGTGCATGCGTGCAACGATGCCTTAAGAGTATTGTAAAGTCACCTTAGCCTCATCCCAGTAATGCGTGCGCGCAGGATAGCCGACGATCCGCTCAGGGAAGTGCTGCCAGACGCGGAAGGCGAAGTCGAGCTCCTCGGCCAGCAGCGGCGCGTCGCCGTCCAGCGAGAACACGGCCGCCGTGCGCACCGCCCACAGCGGCTGCCAGCGCGCCGCCACGCCCTCTCTGCGACCATCGATCATCAATGTTTTGTCCTACGACCGGTTGAAACTAATCTAACCATTTTATACTAATATAATGGTTAGATTTTATACTAATAAAATGGTTAGATTAGTTTAACAGTAAAAGAGAAAGCTATAGACCCCAGTTACATCTTCTATTCTAATACAATAAGAGATGTGCTATCAGAAATACATGAGAAGAAACGACACACCGTTGACAGTTTTTGTGCCTCTTCACCCTCTTCACGTGCCCGGCCGGATACAGTTTTCTTGGTATTTGAGTTAAGGTTAAGCATGGTATGGTAGGGACCTTACCCGGCACACTAACGCGACCATCAAAATTTTATCAATGTTTCTTGTAGCAAAGGTACATCAATAGTGGCACATAGGTTTAAGGTTCCTTGTAGTAAGAGAACATTAATAGATCAGAGGGCAGGGCATGACTTGCCGTCTCCACATGGGACCTCCGACATGCACTGTACATAAAATTAGCTAAATATATCTCTTATATCTCTACGCTCTCTTGATACGTTTAATAACTTTGTTAGTTACGTACATTTTGCGAAAAGAGGACATCGAAATAATTTATAGTCTTTCAAGTTTCGATAAGGCGACCCGACTTCATCCAATTTCATTTTATTCCATATTAGCAGACCTACTTGAATACCCAGTACACATGTTTGAGAGCTTACCCCGGGTAGTGAGTGGTGGCGTCGATGACGAGCACGGGCAGCGGGTCGCGGCGGTCGCCGGCCGCGCGCGGGAGTGTCGACAACGACGGCGCCGCGCGGTCGCTGTCCCACACCAACACCACCTGCAATATGCATCGCAAATGCTGCAATACTGCTGCTTACATCACTTCCCATACTCTTGAGTTAATTATATCACAACAAAACCGATTTCTTTGTAAGATTACCCATAAACCTAAAATAAAAATGTATAAAAACCAATTGTTCACAATCATAGAGTCATGTCATGCAGAACCATTATAACATTAACATGATTTCAGCTTAATATGTATGTAATAAACTTTTATTTTTACATTAAAAAATTACATATTTTTTTACAATATTTATAATCATAAATAATAAAGAGATTCCAGCTCGTCGCCGCTTGGAAGGGTTCCCAGAAGGCTACCCACTCTGAACCGCTATGGCAATCCTCTGTGCAAAGTAACTGCCTGCCCTTGGAAGCCCTGTCTGCCCTTGTATGTAATTAAATTGTATTAGGTACGTCATGACAAAACAAATAAGATGGGAAAGTTGAGAACCTTTTCGCAGAACTCGCTACTGGCAATATTTGACAGCAGCTTGTGAAGGGCAGTCGATGTGGTCTGGACGTAGAGCAAGGCGGTGAAGGTGTTGCCTGGGGAAGGGGGCGGCGCGGTGAGGGCCACGGCGGGGGCAGGCAGCGGCGCGGGGGGAGGCGCGGGGGCCGGCGGGGCGGGGGGCGCGGCCGCAGACACCGGGTAGTGCGCGCGAGAGTCGCCGTACGTAGCGAGTGAGCCCAGAGCGCCTGGCGACGCGTTCCAAATCAAAGCCTCTCGTTGTCTCGACGTTCTATGAGCTAATATACGCTCCAACAATATCTGCAAGGTTAAGCGACCGATTAATCGGATTTATATTTTTTTCTATCTTTGTTTGACGTTTGAATGTGATTATGATGCCATGAACCTGCCTGCCTCTGATGTGCTGCGTGTTCAGCATCTTTTTGTTAACAAAAAGGGAAGCAAGTATCACCCCTAAGATTTAGGTAGATCTCATATTTAATAGTTTATAAAATATTTAATTTATAAAGTCACAGATCATATACTACTTCCGGTAGTAAAGATCCCGCACATAATTAATCGATAAAAAATGGCCCTTCGCCATGGCAATGATCATATCGAGTGTGTTATTGCTAACACTGAGGTCAGATTTTATTCATGTCGCCTAAAGGCATTTGACATGACTTTTACGACTATTTACCGCCATCTAGTGGCAGGTAGTCGTAAACTGTCAACCAGTGTGCAGGTTTCCTCACGATATTTTCCTTCACCGGAAGCAAGTGGTGGTCTATGAAAACTACTATATATGAGTCAGATTGGTATACAAACTCATATGGCACGAGTAGGATACGAACCCACAGGCGGGCGTCTTAACTATTACACCACCACCGCTTCACTAGAAGAAATGCAATATTATAATACATACACAGGTATGCAATATTATTTTATTTGTGTGTCGATAACAAACGAAACACTGGTTAAGTTTTCTTTGCCAGAATTGAAACAGTTCAATTGCTTCATCAAAAGCTGCCTTCAAGTATGGTCGAACAAAGGTATCTAGAAAAATGCATTATTTTATGATTAAATTACCTCAATTGTAGTGAACACAATTTTTTCAATGGACGAAAAATATTGCTCCCACAATAACTGTGTTTGCTGACGCAGCGCTAGGACTCGCTCAGGAGGTACTGAACGAACTAACTCTGGAACCTGTCGAAGATTTGTATTGTATATTCAATATTTGTTTGACACTAATAAAAATGATGACAAAATTCATAATCATAAATGAAAGTTTGCTTTTATTAGTATACCTGCAATAGCAGACGTTCGTCTGCCCAAATGACGGCTCGCCGCCAGTCAATGCGCTCGTCAAATGGAAGTCGCCAGCCATTGCTCAGTAACACAGGCACACAACCCGCCGCCAAGGCTTCTAGAAACCGGTAGGAACCGAGCCGACGCCCGCGGGCTACTAGGCAAAACGTAGAATTGGCCAGAAGCTGCTCATAGTCAAATCTGCAAATTGTTTTCCATTCATCATTATACCTATACATTTACAAAGACAGAAAACATTCAGAAATTAACTCACTTGTCATATTCACGATTATCTTCGTCACATCTTTCATCTCTCAAATCCTTCCAAGATTTCCCATGGCGACAGGTGGTTACTAATATTAGATTGTTGCCATCATGCAAATGCCACAGGGAATTTCTTGTTTCACTCCCAATACCATGCACATAGCGCTTTCCTTTAAAAGCTAACAAATGACGGCGCGGAGCCGGGAATGGGTTGGCCGTCGCCGCGGGAGGCACTCCTCCCCTCTCAGGGTGTTCTTTGTGGAACAATGGTAATGATATATCAAACCCATCTCTGAATATAGTCTCTGAAGCACTTGCTCGCGCCAAAATTGATTCACCTGGATCAAATCCCAATGATTCTTCAGAATAGTCTGGCCAAGTACCAGCATACAAATTAAATATAAGGTGGTTTTTACCATTTTTCCAATAAGGTAAACGGGATAATCTTGTGCCTACATCAGGGACATGTTCTGGTGATAAAGGATCAGCATCCAAAGTGTCTACAGCAGGTAAGAATAAGCAAGCTTCATTGGGATCCCTGGTAGCGTAGCGTGACTCTCTAATAACAGACAATACTTTCCGGTATGATGTGCTTACTGGGCCATCAGTAGGATAAACATATATTTTAGGATCATTCCCACATTTTGAAAAATCAAAACATGTTTCCATTCTACATGACTTTGTTGTAGAATGTGGCTGTCTGTGCCATAGAAATGCCACTTCCGATAATTCATCTAAAGTGGCATAGGAAGGAAGCTGATCTCTGCGGCTGTGCACAACTAATTCAGATTTTAGTGTGTGACCCGTAAAGTAACAGAAAAGCAAAAAGATACATGTTACAATAAGAAAAATATATCGCTTTTTGGCCTGCATTTGAATTTATGGAATATTATCTGAAACAAAAATGAATTGGCTAGGTTTGTATTTTATTATATTCATTGGTTTCCAAATTAATAAACATAGATACATTTATATGACTTTATGAGAAATAATAACAGGATAATTCACAACTATAAAGAAGTGAAGTGTTTAATGGGAAGGATATCAGAGCTCTTAGGAAGATGCCCAGTTAAGTAGGATTAGTAATACCTAGTATACACTAAACACTTCTCGCACTAAAATTATCTGTAAAATGGTATCTTGTTGTGTGTTGTCTTATAAATACTACTTACATATTTTCCTAAGACCTAACTGAAAACCTTTCCATTAATCCAAATAATACTATAGTTCATCTACTGACTGGATTTTGATGGAATTGGTTAAATAGATAGTATATAACCTGAAATAGATTTATTGTCCACCTGTGTTGTCAATACATTAAAAAAAAATAAGAGAAAAAAAAAACAAAATACATAAATTTGTTTAAGTATACCTATTTTGAATTCAAATCAAGTAGGTGGGAATTTAATAATTATAAAATTATTAAATTCCCACCTGTACCCCTACTTGATTTGAATTCAAACAACCCCTAACAATAAAATAAAACTAAATATTAAATAAACTGATCACATACACAAAGGTCGACACCATCACTTTTTTAGACTATATCCTCTGCTTTTTAGAGCATAAATTCATCTCCTACTCGATATATATATATATATACTTGATAATTAGAAAAATAATATTACTTTATTTTACCTACATAAACTTAGGTTTCGTAGGTAGGTACCTAAGTAACTATTTCAATGTTTTGACGTTTTGACATATGAATTCAACTCATCTTGACAATGACGTTTTTCTTACAGTCTAAAAGCGTTGGGTAAGTATCTTATTATGTTTTGTAGAATTTAAAAACCATAATCTTGATAGAAATTTCTTTGGCAAAACCATAACTAGACAAAAGATTCTTAAAATTATAATAAGCTGCGCCCCGGGGCTCCGATCCCGTGAGAATTTCAGGATAAAAAGTACCCTATGTGTTATTTCAGGTGGTTTTCTACCCATGTACCAAATTTCATAACAGTCGTTCCAATAGATAATGCGTGAAGACGTATAAACAAACCAACTTACTTTCGCATTTATAATATTAGTTGGGATGGGGATTAATAATAATACCTAAATGGTCTGTGACCTACATTTTAGAAAATTGTTGTTGACCCTAAATCTGGGGATAAGAATATCGTTAAAGTGGCCACACTACACTGCTAGTCGGTTTGAATTCCGAATTCCGAATACAAAAAATAGTATAATAATGTGCATCAGGTCTTACCAATGACCAAAGAAGGTAGAAACCTTATTTGGTCATTAGTTACCTTAGAGAATAGAAATTCTCTAGTAGGTTGGTAACCTACTAATATCAGAATTCTGAATTTGAAAACGTCATCAGGAATCCTGATTCGGAAACCGAATTTATGCGGCCGCGTGGCAGCCGCCTATACAATAGATTGTTCCACGCAAAACGGGTTAAAAAAAATCTTGATTTGTTTTAGTTTTAGTTGATCTATTCTCTTTTAGTGTCAAAAATAATGTCGCTAGTGTAATTTTTGATGATTCTGTTAGCGGTTCGATAAAAAAAATGCTTTTTCGATATATAATACAGCTTGATAATTCATATGAGAACCGCTGTCGCCAAACTGATACAAGAAAGAAAGAAATCATTTATTCGACAAAAATCCAAACATTAAATATTAATACTTAAAAGGTAAAGTACAAAAGAGTATCGAATATAGATCGAATACAATATGTTAACCGAAATGGCGACCAGCTAAGCCTGGTGCCATGGTATCGAGCCAAGGCGCTGATTTTCAGAACCAAGTAAAAAAAGTAGGTCAGGTGGCAAAATAAACAAGTTAATATGTACGGAAACAGAAACAAACAACAGCAAATATTAGAACTAGATATGAGACTAATGTACAAGTGTAGTGAAATAATGTTAATATGATGGAAGGTACGTAAATAGGATAATATTTGAGGAATTTAATATATACTGACTGAGGAAAATCCAGATTTTAGCTGCGGCATACTTGAAACTTCCTTTAAAAGCTGTTAATTTGTGACTCTTGACAATGAGAAGGCCAAGGCTATCTAGAAGACCAGTTTAGCTTTTCTAATAAATATGAGGGTTTACGATATTTAACAATTCCAAAGAGGAGAGTAAATATAGCGGCGTGACGACATGTTAAGCATTTTGCAGAATTGATGAAGGGTGATACATGTTGTCGTGGTGGAATGTAAAAGCAATACCTTGCACAAGCATTTTGAACTTTTTGAATGAGTGCCTTAGTTTTTGCTAAAAGTCGCGGTCCATAAACAGAGTCAACGTAAATTTTGACAAAATTAATGATTCAGTAAGATTTATACGTAGTTTGAGGCAAAGATAATCTCTTATTTTGTATAAGTTTTAAACGATAAAAGCAGTTATGGGAAATTTCTACTATGTATGAATGAAAACGAAGTTCAGAGTCCATCAACAGATCTAGATTACGATATTCTGAAGTAAAAGTAATAGACTGTCCATTTATGTATAATTGTGGCGATTGAGATTGAATTTCATTAATTTGGTGCTGATGATACTAGGCACTATCATATACTTGGATTTATTAGGGTTTAAATGGAGGAAATTCAGTTGAGACCATTGGTTCAACCGGTCAAGATCATTGTTTCATTTTGAAACGGCTGAATTAACACTATCTGGTTTACATTATATATATAATTGAAGATCGTCAGAATACATATGAAATTTAGCATATTTTATATAGTAAGATATGTCTGACATGTAAAGAATGAACAACAAAGTTCCAAGGATGGAGCCTTGCAGGACTCCCCTTTTTACTGGTGATGAAGACGAAACCATGGGAGATCCGTTACTTTTGTAGATTTTGACAAATTGAGAACGGTCACACAGGTAGCTTCGAAACCACTCGAGAGTAGACGCTTCGAAACCATAAGAAGATAGCTCAAGAAGAACAAGGGATGTGAAACACAGATATCAACATTATTACATGTTCTTAAATCTGTTGCGTGAAGATTCATCATGAAAAGATAGTCATCATCTGACACATAGGCGTCCAAAGACTGAGGTGCGGACTGTGCGGTGCTTTAGTTTAGTTATTGTTCTGAGGGTGCGGGTTTACCGGAGTGGATGATATATATCGATGTTTTATAAACACTCGATGTATAGCATCGATGCATCAAATCTAACCGATATATTGCATTCTGGTCGCCGTATAAAAATCGAATTAAATCATTTATTCAGAAATCAACCTATTTCCACGTTATATTCAAAACTAGCGGTCCGCCCCGGCTTCGCTCGGGTAAAACCATATTGCAAATTTAATGGGCGGTATTCAAATTATGTTGGTAATCTTGGCTCATGTGGTAAATAGCAAGGCACTGTTAAACTAACGTAACTAACAACGTTAATGACTGTTAAACTGGTAATGCTACTATTGCGCAAAAATCGCCGCAGTCGTGATACGAATGACGGTTGAATCTGTTCCTTCGTAGGGT
This sequence comes from Plodia interpunctella, assembly GCF_027563975.2. NCBI lineage: Eukaryota > Metazoa > Arthropoda > Insecta > Lepidoptera > Pyralidae > Plodia > Plodia interpunctella. The sequence goes on from NC_071295.1 coordinate 6,261,915, forward strand.
TGGTTTCTACTCTCGCGCCCGGCGGCAGATAATGTTTATATTATTGGGGTGCAAAGGTTTAAAAACAAAAAGAAAATTCTTGATTAACTTTTTGGTTAATTTAATAATCTTAATTTCTTGAATTTTCGGTATGAACTCTCTCTAACCTTATAATCTAATTACTACCAGAATTAATTTTATGTTTCACAGACTCAGTGTTTTCTTCTAATTTTGGTTTATTCACATTTCTATTTGAAAATATCTTCAAGATGGCTCGACAGCCAGGGTATAACTCATATTGCACCCTAAGTATTCCCGACTTCAATCGATTTATAACAGGTTCCTCACTTAATGCTAGTTTCAATGCTTGTTCTTTGCTTAAAGTATTTAGATCAACTGCTTTTATTTTCAAATCACATCTATCAGCACCATCAACCTGTAAAATAGTTGACTATTAGTACCTACTATCATTTTAAATTTTCTGTATCAATTTTTATTTACCGGAATTAATTAGCTATCATAATAATATTTTCTCAATCAAAAAGACCCACCTTGCACAGAAATGATAATCCATAATCATCATCAACTTCAGGCCATTTTTGCTGCAAAATGTTTTTATCCCATTTAATTATATCATCCACTGATTGGCATACTCTGTTGGGCGCTTCTAAGAAGCCTGCCCACAACTCTGAACAAAAGTGTGGTGCAACTGGTGACAGCATTATTATTAAATTTGCTAGTGCAATTTCAAATTCTCTGCTTTTGCTTATGACTTCAGGTGGCACTTTATTCTGAAATAAAATATATTTGGTTATTATTTATTATAATCAGGTAAATTAAGAAACATAAGAAAATTTAGTTCAAATCATTTATAAGGGGATCAAATGAAGGATTCGGAAGTTGGAATACACACAGAGTGAACTTAGAGGGTAACTTACCCTCAAAGTATTTGTTAAAGTTTGTAACCGTGATAGACCAACACTTAGCTTATGTGTGTATTTGAAGTGATAGGTTGTAGTTGCGATTATATAATTTCTGGAGTCTCGTAAATTACTCTCATATTTTGCAAATTCTTCTGCAGTCAAAGTTTTATTGGAAGCAGTATCATATCTATATTTCATAAATTCACGTATAGTCAGCCATAGACGATGCTGCCAATTTATTATACCAGGAACAGCTGAAAACATAATCCATACTAATATTATAAAAAGAAAAGATTTTGTATATGTATATGTTTGTAATCAGTAAACACAAAATCTACTTAAATCGATTTTGATGAAATTTGGCATAGAGATAGAAGAAATGATCAGAAGTAACATAGGCTACTATTTTTAAATTATAGTTTTACCCATATAATAATTATTTATTTAACTGCGGCCGCACAATCTATAATTATTACATAATACTTAAAATACGTACTTGCATCAGACCAACGCCGACTTGTAGCCGGGGGGACATCAGCCAGTATAAGAAGACGTGTTGCATCACATCCATATGCAGATAATAATCTTTCAGGGTTTTCTCCGTTATATTTGGATTTGCTCATTTTTTCCCACTGTGCTACTACTGGTTCACCTGTAACCTTCTCTTTAAACTGCTTTCCTACTTTTTCAATACTTTCAGGTGGCAGATATTTGCCACTTGATTTCAACTTATATGACTGGCCCATAACCATGCCTTGGACTAAGAGTTTTTTGAAAGGCTCTTCTGTTGGTGTCCATCCAAGAGAATGTAAAAAGTAACTCATAAAGCGAGCATAGTACAAGTGTAACACTGCATGTTCCTTGCCGCCGATGTAGATGTCAACTGGTGCCTTATTTAATAACTTACTTTTTTCGAATGGCAATGCTTTATTATTGGGATCTAGAAAACGATAGTAATACCATGACGAATCTACAAATGTATCCATAGTGTCTGTCTCTCTTTTAGCATGCTTTTGACATTTTGGACATTTACAATTAACCCAATCATCAATTTTCTCCAATGTTTGAATGCCTCTTGCAGTATTCATAGGCAGCTTCACAGGGAGTTCTTCATATGGCACTGGAACTGTTCCACAAGAATCACAATGCACTATTGGAATAGGTGTACCCCAATATCTCTGTCTAGATATAAGCCAGTCTTTGAGATTAGAACTCACAAAATGGCCTCCAACATTTTTATTTTGTGCAATATTTATGGCTTTTTCATTATCACCATTAATATCAATTGTATTTTTTATTTCTTTTATGGTTATGTTTAAAGTCTTTGCTAATTTCATATCAATTTCATCAGTTGCTGGAGATCCTATGTAAACATCTTTTCCTTCTGGAAAATTAACATTATCAGTAATATATACTGGTAATTCCGAACTAGTGATAGGGTTATAGCACTTCAGTTCCAAAAGATCATTATTATTTATATCTTCTAATAAAATACTATTTTTACTTATAACCAAGAATTCTGCATGTATAAATTTATGTGGTTCTTTTGTCCATACATCAAAATGTTTGTCTACATCTTTTACCTTTAATTTGAAGGTAACTACTACACCATTACATTCACCTATCCAGTGCTGCTGCAAGTTAATTATATCATTCCAACTATCTAAACATTCACTATGTAAACCATCATATAGCTGTTTAGCATACTTTGTTGTTTTAATATACCACTGAGTTAGAACTCTTGATTCAACTTTAGCTCCTGATCTCCAAGAATGGCCCAATTCATCTACTTGTTCATCAGCTAGTACTGTTTTATCAATAGGGTCCCAATTAACTTTTCCCTTAAAAATAAAATTATTGTTACAAGAAGAAGGAAATTAATATGAAATCACTGGAGACATTTCCCTTTTGTACTCTGTGGAAGTAATATTTTTTTGGAACTTTAAATTATTATTTGGTAAAGATATTTTCATTTGTTCCATCTAGAATTAATTGTGATCTCACTTTTATACTTAATACAGAGTACTTTTGTAATATAACAACACTCTGTGGTTGAGAACAGGCAAAATGGTCAGATGACAGGCACTGGTAAGTAGATATATACTGATAATAGATCTACATTAAAAATTATTATTAGTGATCAGGGAAGGCTTTACGACATGTAGCACCCAAGTCAAAATTTGTGATTGATGGATCTGGTGCCATGTTGTGACGTCAAAATGTGATGAAGGCTTAAAAAACCGAGCACTACAGGGAAAGGCAGCCTACATAGTAATCCAATTTAATTTTTTTAGTTTTTTTTTAAATAAATAAACATTATCTCATACATTTTTGTATCTTGGTAAGTACTTACTTTATTTTGGTAAGCCAACCCCTTTTCAAATAATTTTAAAAATATATATTGTGTCCATTTATAGTACTGAGGATCACATGTTGATATTTCTCTAGTCCAGTCAAAATGGAAACCCAATTTTAATAACTGATTTTTCATAGATTGTATGTTTGATTTTGTCCAATCATGTGGTAAAATATTACGCTCTATGGCTGCATTTTCAGCTGGAAGACCAAAGGCATCCCAGCCAATCGGATGGATAACTCTTTTTCCAGTGAGTGTAAGAAATCTAGCTATAGTATCTGATATTGAATAAACTCTCACATGTCCCATATGAAGGTTACCAGAAGGATATGGAAACATTGGAAGTACATAATGATTTTCTTTATTGGAGTCATTTTTATCCAGGGCACATGATACTTCTTTAGCCCAATGTCTTTCAATTTTTATTTTAATATCTGTGTTTATATCTTGATCCTGAAAATCATTTGAATGAACTGGTTATATAGTAAGATATTAAAATGGTTAGTTAATAAAGGCATATAGGTGTACTCACCCACAGACCCAAACTAGTTTTACATCTGCGAAAAAGATAGGAACCCAAAATCACTTTGTTAATACGTTTATTTAATTGTAATCTTATAAAAACCGGCATGACTATTTTTTAAAAGATTACTTCTCGTTTTCCAATAAGTTCAAATTAGTTTTTCAACGCAATATTTATAATGCGAATTACAAAGATTATCCACATTCATTCAAATATAGTAAAGCCTTATTTATAACATTATAATAACAGTTAGTCCGATCTAGGTTCTAATTTTCATACATCCAATTGATTGATCGATTGAATGGGATTCGGATGGCAGCTGTCACAGCTGCACAGAGCAAATGCCATATCGGTGACATTGATATTTCCTACCGCAGAAATATAATTTTATTAGGCTCTTAGTAGGTACAGTCAACATGTTAGAGGTTTCGTACGCGTAGATAGGTGAACCATATTTAATATATAATAAGAACAATGTATTCGCAATAATTCGTTTTGAGTGCTAGACATTGACGTAATAAAATAGTTTCTTTATAAAAATACCAATGAGGCTGTGTATGTAAGTAGGTACTAACACAACAGCAAATATTACCCAAACAAATCCAATGCAAACTCGCCGCCATTACCGCGCCATCTATAGAGGTTCATGCAGGGTAACTCGATGTGCTGTTGACTGTATATATATAGTAAAGTAACTACCAATGCATTTTGTAAGTACTTCGTTGTACGGAGTACCTACTAATTCCATGCCTATACCACTAGGTACCTAGATTTGCTGTTGACGCCAATATTGTCCGGTTGGTACCATTGGTTGGTAAATTTATTCGTGACGTAACATGACTTGTCAAAACATGGTCACCGCCCATTGATCACCGCAGCACACGTAGGTTTTTTTGGTTTCAGATTAGAATGTTGTCAGCACACAATGGTTCAAAATTTGATTTTATCGCGAAATAATTACATCTTGCTAATTTATTTACTGTGTAGCGGGAGCTAGGTTATTATGCTCGACTGCCACAAAGGGAAGATCTTTCCGCCAGGCTAGGTGTTGGACCTGGAGAACCGCACGGCTCCGACGGTGTCATGTCGAAGGTTGTATTTATGCTTCCAATCGAAAACGCACTGTCTGCACGGTCTAGGCTTGTTAGCTGTCCATAGTGAGTCGACCGTCGTGCCATCTGTCTGTAGTGTCCTAGGTCACTTGTGTGGCTTGTTATTTGTTGCGTTTGGTCGTTTTGGTCGTGTGCAAAAACATCTGTGCCGTTGTGCATGTGGCGTGGTAGATGTCGCCACAGACCTATGATAAATATTATTTTCTGTAGAAATAACAAATCAAAAACAGTACCTACATAATTTTAGTATTAAAATTAGAATTTAATTTAATTTTTAATATTATTGGCACATAAAAACGTTTTGGAACCAACTAGAACGTTAGGTTTTTTGTTCGGAAAAAGGATCTTAACCCGTTCCCTATGCGTGCGGACGTCTAAACATTTTATAAACTTAGCTTAGCGCAGCCGCCGCACGCAGTTTCCGAACACAAAAATCCGGAAACCATCGTTCGGAAAACGAAGTGTGCGGCCGCGCTAAGTGTCATTGTCACTTTAGTCAGTCGGGTCGGACGGATCATTGGTTTTTACTTTTTAGGAGAAAACCAAATTGCGAAGTTAATTTCGTAAAAAAAGCTGCATTAATACTAAGTATATATTGTTTATTAAATAAATACAATCTACTTTGAAAATGGCAAAACCCAAAACCGAGGATGCTGCAGAAGATGCGAAGAAGATTGTGGATGATGCAAAAAATTTTATTGAAAAAGCTATTTCTGATATAGGAAAAACTTCAGCAACTAAGCAGTTACTTTTGGGGACTGCATCCGGATGGTATGTATTTTTACCGAATTTGCATCATGCATAGTTATAAATCTCTTGTCTAATATATTTCTCTGTAGATCATAATGAAATTATTTTATTTTTAACCTTGATCAGCCATCCAACAAAGAGATGACAAGATTCTATCTTATGAGTCATGTAATGTAATTATATCATCATACTCTAATATATAGAGACCAATGCAATAATGAATGCATCACTGAAACACTTATTATTCATTCATTTGTTGTAAACAACTAAAATCCAATCTTCAAGTCACTAAATTCAAAAGTGTAGAACTTTCATATATAAACGTTTTTCACCCCTTTCAATCCCTTCAGGGTAAAATTTACAAAAATCCTCTCTTAGTGCTCACTTACACTGCGCAGGGAACCTACATGTTAAATTTCAGCTTCTTATGCCTAGTAGTTTCAGCTGTATGTTTTCAGACAGACAGTCAGTCATTCACTCAGTAACGGAAGAGTTTTATATATATTAATAAATGGTATTTGTAGTTAAATTCACAGGATAGTTATCCTTACATATTATAAAACAAAGTCCTCTGTCGCATCTGTCTGTCTGTTCGCTATAAACTCAAAAACTACTACACAGATTTTGCAGTTTTCACCAATTTATAGTGTGCTTCCTGATGAAGGTTTAGGTGCATAATTTATTATGTTTTAGCCAAGCCAAGAGAAGCCGGGGCAGGCCACTGGTATAGTACAAATATGAAAAACTGTACATGAAAATTAATTATTTCAGGATAACAGGCTTCATGACAATGAAAATTGGAAAAGTGGCAGCTGTGGGTATTGGCAGTGGAGTAATTTTGCTGCACATAGCTAGCCAAAAGGGCTACATTGATATCAACTGGGATAAAATCAATAAGAATGTTGATAAAATCAGTGACAAGATTGAAAAGGAGACAACAGGGAAATCACCTGCCTGGATGGAAAAAGTAAGTTAGACAAACTGTTTTTTTAAATACAGCCTAAATTTCAGTGCTGGTCACTGATTAAAAGTAAACTCCATATTTAACTTGTTAAATACTAAAAAGGTGAATGCACTCGACAATTTTGAGCCTTAAATGTATATCATATATATTATTTCCATACATAAGTATATTTAAATAATGAATCCATTTTTTCATTTTTTTGGATATTACCTTTACAATAAAAACCAACAAATCTGATTGACTGAAGTGGCTTATCTATATTCAAAGACTAGGTAAATAACATATGTATAACATGATTGCACAATAATTTATTAAAGGCCTGGGGCTGCAAGGAATGTACAATTATTATTGTCCATTACAATACTACTAATACCTAAGTAATGCATACAGATACAGTTCATAGGGACTATCAAATACATATGTACTACTCCACCAAAACAATTAGGCACATGGCAAACATGGCGTCACTGTAGCTAGGGAGGGGAATATTCGAGACTCGCTGATACCTAGTATGAAACTGGTAAGTAACTATTGTGAATACAACTTAGTATGTGTATATTATAACTATACTTTATTTATTTTGGGAACAGAGAACTGTGTGTGCAAAGGAAATAATAAAACTCCTAATTGATTAAATGTACTTTATTTATTGGAATAATTTGAAAAATTGTTCTAATCAGAATCTAATTCTTCAATCCCTGACATTCTTTCAAAATCTGAATGTGATTCCAAATCACTGTCATCGCTGTCGTCATTTACATTTATGACTAACTCTCTTGCGTCTTCTAAACCTTGCTTTTCCCAGTACGCCTTCCGTAACCGGTCCACGTGATTAATTTCTTTTTTCCAATCGTCTTGCGTTATTGATTGTATGGCTTCCCTGGCTAGTTTTTCGATTTGTCTCTCTGACTGATCGACATTCTTGTCGGCGACTCTTTGTTTGACCAGGTTCCAAATGTACTCAATAGGATTGAGGTCACATTGATATGGTGGAAGTCTGAGGACTTCGTGACCGCTCTCCTCTAAAAGTTTGTCCACTAAATATTCTTTTTCCGGTCGGTTGCGAATTATAATATAATTCAACTCAGCCTTTGTCATTCGCGGGTCAAACGTAATGTTTCTCTCGCTCAGCCAATTCTGCATGTCTTGTTTACGAGCGGCCATAGTAGGAGGCTTATTTAATTGCTTGCTGTGGTAGGGCGCGTTGTCTATGACAACAATACTGTTAGGTGGCAAATTTGGAATTAGTTTTTCGGTTAACCATTTCGTGTAGTTTTCTGTGTCCATTTCGTCGTGGTAATCCCCTTTACTACTTTTACATTTGTATAATAAGTCTGCACCTTCGACGAACCCAGTCTCTCCTCCTGAAATACAAAGATATAAACATTAATAAACAGTGTAGTGACATGAACAATAGTTAAATTATTAAAGTAGAATATCACGTACGTGCAGAAATATTAATTATATGGAACCCTAATAAGACAGCTCATTGGGTATTACCTGCGTGAACGATTATCCAGCGTTGGCCAGCACTATCGTTTTTTCTTATGCCTGGGACCGTTTGACTTTGCCAACACTTGTTGACAGTGTAATGCGAGTGGACCCATGTTTCATCGGTAAAAATAACAGGTTTTTTTTCCGGGCCCAAGTCGTCGTTTTCTTTTAATCTTCTTAAGTAACGTGCACGCCACGCTGCTATTTCAGGTCTTTCTATGAGCACGTCTCGTTTTTTGGAGCACTTTTTGAATTTAAATCCCAAACTTTCTGTTATAATTTTTCGCAGGGTCTCTCTTTGACCAGGAAAGTTAAGATCTCTCTTAACAACGTTTAAAATTTTTTTCAATGTAGGCACTTCTTTGTACACGTCATAAAAGCTTTCAATTTTTGTTTTAATTGCACAAATCATGAAGTCATCAATTTCCAGCTTTTTCTTTTGTTTTCGCTTTTTCCCTGGAGTGGGTAATTTGACTGTCTCTGTTGGGGCTTCGCTTGACGTACCCGGCTGTGGTGAAAGCCTTAGTTTCTCCAAAACTTCTTTTTCCTCGTTTTTTATTCTGGCCAATGTGCGTCGACTAATGCCAGTAGCCGTACACACTCGCTTTTCCACTTGAGATATTGGAATAGCTATTCCATGCAACTTTTCTTCCTCAAAAAAATGTAATACTTTTAATATCATTGTCCTTTCGGACCCACGGATAGTTTTTTTCCTACCCATTATGAGGTTAACAAAAAATATCAACAACAAAAACAACACGGGACTTTTAAACAACACAGAATGAATTAATAACAATTATTTAACAAAAATTAACAACACAAACTCAACAAAAACCCAACTGACAACGAAAATTTTAGGAGGCGCGAAAGCACGTGGTGTAACTGCAGAGCGCGAGTACACGACTGCGCGTCACTAGGGAGAGCGCGGGGAGGTGAGACGAGGTACGGGCGCCGAAACCGCATTCCTGTCATGCGCCTAATTGTTTTGGTGGAGTAGTAACAGCCAAACTAGTTCATTATAGGCCACACTGGTTTGTCCTATTTTTATACTTTGCCAGCTACATGTACTGGGAAAGTGAAAATGTGCATATGATTCAAATTATGCTTATATATTTTTTTAAAAGCTTTGTATTATGTATATACTTAATTATGAGTTATGAATATTAAAAAATATATATAATAAAAAATACCGATTGTGAGAGTCACTTAGAAGTTATTGGTGCCACCACTGTGCCACTTATTGTTAAATGGCATACTGTGGTCTGTGGGTTCCACACAGTTGTTTTATAACACCGCTCCTGAAGGAATTTTAAGATAAAAAATACTCTATGCACTATTCCTGCTATTATGTGTTATGTATGCATGTTTTGTTAAAATCCCATATTTTGTATGATAGTAACAAACATAGCTACTAAGAACTCACCTCACTCATCTAAACTTTTCTGTTCAACAATGCATCATTTTGATGATATTATTTAAACCTTCCTCGCCCTTGCCCCCATTTGACGATACTTTGAGTATGTTCACAAAGCACTCATTAATTTTGAAAATATATAAATGCGCGCACTTAAAAGCTATTTGTTGACCGTCGATTATTATGACTACTTACCAACTTTATATTGGGCGTGTAAAAGTACTTTATTTTGTTGCAGGTAATGAGCTTTGTTAAAGATAATTCCTATTATTCAGCAGGTTTCGCTGGAGGATTCTTTTTTGGCATTGCCTCTTCATGAACATAACTTGTTTTGTTTTGATATAAATATAGAATATTATGATATAACCCTAGTACGAAATACATTGTATTTTTCAGTTTAATTCATATTTTAAGTATAATAGTGATTCGACTGAGCAGTTGCTATATGTACTAGAATTGAAATTAAACCCACCTACCCAAGAAATAGGCATTTTTTGTAAACCAACCAATCATCCAAGCTGAAAAAAACTATGTAGGCACCTAAGTAGGTACCATGACTTACGTTTATTATAAATATCTGACTAGATCCTGTCACCGAGCCTCACATGATACAATTATGGTATAACACTGTAATCAGCGCGGGGCCCTTCTAAATCTATGAATGTAACCATATTGACTGGTAAGTGTTAGGCATAGGTCTTTAGGTCTAGGGCTTATTAGGTCTAGTATGCATCGAACGGTTACAATAGTATATTTTGATGTGATGTGTGCGATGCATGCACATATCGGCCAAGGGAGCCAAGGAATTATATAAAAAAGCAAGAGGAATTCTTAAAAGAACCGAGAGTTAGCGAAAATATTAATATACAATTTTTTAATAGGATATTGACAATAAACGAGTGCGAGTCAAAAATCCCTTACATATTTTATTCTGTTCTTTTTCTGTTGCCGCTTTAATAACAAATAGGTACGTAGGTAGGTATTATTTAATGATTGATGATGAATTGAGATAGACAGTTGAAATATTAAATTTCAACTCTATCTATTCATGATATACCTACACAGCCTGGTGATCTGGTGAAAGCTGGATTATCGGAAATCCACTATCAGGGGATTTTTTACTTTTGCGTACCTACGGATCCCTAGATATTCCAATTCTAACGCGTTCGCTTGCCCAGTAGTTTATAAAAAAACCGGTCAAGTGCAAGTTGAATTCGCGTGAAGAGGGTTACATAAATTTTCCAACGAAATAACTATATTTTGTATATATTTTTTATTTGTGCTCGGTAGTTTCGGGCGTCGCTAGCAACGCCAGGGGTGTCACGCGCGTGTACTCCAATATGTCATTTTTATGACAGCATTATTAAAATTTGAAATTTTTTCAAAATAAATACAGCAGCGTGAGAATTTAAAACCACCAACCAATCTATCCAATTTTTCTGGAATTAATTAAATTTCAAACGGTCTATCCATTTTTTTCTGATTGATATATTTATGTCCCAAATTAGCCTCGAAAAGCACCCTTATTTGAAAAAACGTCACGTCTGTGTTTAGGTCACAGGATTACACAATTTTATTGAATTTCACCTGATTTGGTCCATAGATTCGGAAAAAATTTGCTGTGACAGATGGACGAACAGACAGTGACACACTAGTGATCCTTTAAGGGTTCTGCTTTTTCATTTTCTTATAAGGATTCCTAAAAAGAAATTAAGTTGGCGACTAGGAATGTAGGTAACACGACTTTAAGTAATGTCAAAAAAAATAAATCTCTCAAACATTTCTTTTTTTTGAAACGATTAACGGTCTACCTTATACAGTTATTTTCTAGCAGGCTACTATTCCTCAACCTTGACGTGTTGGCGAAACACAAAAAAAGGAAACGTCTTATTAATGATTAGCGGCCCGTCCCGGCTTCACTCTTACGGCTTCACACTATATCTTGGAAAAAAACCTAAAAAGTTTGAGTTTATCGCGAACAGACAGACGCTGCAGAGGACTTTTTTTATAATATATAAGGAAACCTTTCACTGCAATCACGCTATCTATTGGTGAAAACTAAAAAAAACTGTCCGGTAGTTGTTGAACCACGTACTCCGAATCTCGTGATCCACGGTTTTGTCTAACTGGACTTGAAAATGACAAGCCAGTCTGGATCGCGAGTGAAAAATAATCTTGAAAATAATCAAGTGATATTTGTAGTGAAAAGTAATCTCGACTATCTAATGTAGTTGATCCTTTACGAACATTACAAAACGTAGTCGCAATCCTACAATTTTCTGTTCATCTCTGTTTCCATCTAGGTTAATTACTTACTTCTATTTTATTCTTGTTATAGGTTGAAAGATTTGTGGATCGTAAGTTGGATAAAGCTGAAGATTTGCTAAAGAAAAAAGAAATCAAAGCTAAGCGTTGGTATAACAACTTTACTGGAGACGATCACTACCGTGCAACTGAAACTCATGTCTTTTTGGCTTCCTTTATGGCGGGAATGGCCATCGGTCTTATTTGCGGCAAATAAACTCCCCTGCTCTATATTACACCGGTGCACTTTATGATGAATGAATGAAACTTCTTACCTAAATTTACGATTTTTTTAAACTATACAAATCTAATTAATAAACAAAAACCAATTCCTTAAGTACCATTATACCCAGTACTACTTTATTCCACATAATATCACTATGTTACACCGTATGATATTAATTAGGTTAGATGATTATAAATTTAGGAACAAAATGTTAGGTAAGTACGTATCTCATTTTGTTAAAAAGAGTCCAGCCGAGTCAAATGTAGTGTGAACTTGCACAACTATGTAGTTATACGATGCCAGATATGTATAGTTGGCTCTAAGGATATATATAAATCAATGTAGAATAAATAATAATTGTTATCCAAAATATTGAAATATTATTAGTTGATTAATCATAAAAAAATATACGATACATTTATAGCTTAATTTAATTCCCAAATTTGAAGCTCTAATGGTATGTCACCATGATGAGTAACTTTGATTTGAACATCGATGTTAAGAAGTAATGACTAGTCATTTTTACTTATAGTATGTACCTATGTCTCTAATAATTTTCGTTTCCTATGAGTATAATTCCTCAAACTCAGACTGAACAAAGGCAATTTTGCTAGCTTAGTTGCTGGCAAGAGCCAGCAAAAACTAATATTAAATTTATAAGTGACTTTTCTCATCACTATAAAACCAATTAATATCAAAAGGACAACTGACAAAGGCAACCCTTAGTACCTATAGGGCCATTTCCATGTGATGTATAAGTATTATTATTTTATTGGCGCGTGATTTTGCTTAGTCTTAGTTCTTATTGCTTGTATTTTTTACTATTATACTAACATCGTAAAAACCAGTGTTTTATTTGTGTGCGTGTGCAATTGAGTGAGCACCCTCTAATTTTAATACCCAATCAGTAAAAGGTCTGAAAAAAATTGAAAATCAATCTTAGAATTTGTAAAACAATTAGAACAGAGATAAATAGTATGCTCACTCTGTTCTCACAGAGAGCAGCACTACTATGCAGTGATGACGTTTGATGATTTCAGTTTCAAAATGTCATTGGCGAATATTTGTTAAACATTTTTGTATACCATATTTATTGTATTTTAATTTTCAAAAATGTGGATTGAGTGAGCAATTGTAAAAAAAAATACTAAAACTAGCTGTTATTTTTTTATCTTACAAAATCCTATTCGACGTAAACGTGACATAATTAAATGCGATTGGTTCGTAGAAATATCGGGTAACAGCTTGAAGATTGTGTGAACGCAAGGAACTATTTGTAAATTTTTAATTATGACTCTTGATTACAAATTAATAAATCCTGGCTCTAGAGAGTTTTTACTAAATCTAGGACACTCGGAAACTTTTGTAACACTAAGATCTTGCTGGCCCTCTATGATAACTGAGTGAGCATACATTTAACTAAGTATTTATCTCTGTTCTAATTGTTTTACAAAGATTGGTTTTACAATTTTCAGACCTTTTACTAATTGCTGAATATTATATTTATTAAAATTAGAGGGTGCTCACTCAATGCACACGTTTTATTTTACTTTCAACACTTGTGAAGCCGCCGCACACACAGCGGTCCCGCTACAACTACGAGAGCGCCTAGCGAGACTAGCGGGCGGTATTCATTCAGCCTGTCATTTTACATGCGCAAGAGAATTGAATCGGCCGCATTAGTTTGTTTTTATTTAAAACTACTGCGCCCCGGGGCTTCGATCCCGTAGGAATTTCGGGGTAAAAAGTGTGTTACACTATGTGTTATTCCTGGTAATTTTCTACCCGTGTACCAAATTTTATAACAATCGGTCCAGTAGATAATGCGTAAAGAGGTAACAAATTTACTTCCGCATTTATAAAACTAGCTGCACCCCAGGGCTTTGCTGCCGTGGGAATTTCGGAATAAAACGTACCCTATGTGTTATTCCAGGTTATATTCTACCTGTGTACCAAATTTTATAACAATCTATCCAGTGTATTTTGCGTGAAAGAGTAACAAACTTACAATCTTTCGCATTTATAATAGTAGGATACGATTATTTGGTTTAAAAGAAAACGAAAATGCCGTTTTGTTTTTAGGCTATAATATACAAAAAGAAATCTACAGCAAAACCGAAAGAACTATAGCAACAAGCTAATTATTCTTGCAAAACGCGAATCATTTTTGTATTTCTTTCTTCCTACCTACATTAATTTTTGTTGGTGTAGAACAAAGAAAATATTTTTTTCTATGCTTTTTATTTACCTAGTTTTACTTAGTTAGTACTTAGTTTATCTTTATTTTATGGTAATATTTGAATAACTCTTTTGAAGGCAAATTTTCTAAATACATTCTGTATTTTGTTATATAATCCTTTTTCAGCTCATATACAGCTTTTCTGTATCGCATTTTCTCCTCCTTAGATAAATCAGTCCACTTCTTATTATTGTCTCCTTTTATATTTTTTATTGCATTGAATAAGTCAATAGAGTTCCTGTAAAAAAAATTCAATATTAAGTAGTACTTAACTGACTTCACGAACAAACCATTTTGATTTGATGATTCTTAATCTTATTTACTAACTGTACCTCGGATCTATTCTGCCTGAGTACTATCAGAAGACCTGCATTTTTGTAAGGCCAATGCTCGAACGACACGAGAGAGCTGCGCTTGCAAGAGATGACAATGATGCTCTGGATGTGTCGTGTCACAGCTCAACCATGTGAGGAACTTTAGCATTCGGGGCAATCTTCATGCAGTGACAGTAGATAAAACTAAAGGAATACCATGGTGGCATTCCTTTTATTTTATCATAAATGGCAACTGGTGCAGTTAGTAAATAAATGAATTTCAAAGATATCCCATATTAACTTACCTAACACTAGGGGGAGCTGGTTCTGATAAAATTGGTACTTCATGTTCTAGCAAACTTTCCAAATTGGTATTTGATCCCTGATCTTGAATGAAGGTTACTTCAGCCATGGTACAACTAAAAAATTAAATGAAGTCTGCATTTTGGTACACAGCTTTTTTTATGGGATGAAAGGTACCCTCCTTTCTATACTCTTAAATATATAAGGTATGCAAAATTTCAAGAAGATAAAAAAATAAAGATAATGAAGAGATAACAAACAAATAAAGAAACAAACTTACTTTTACATTAATAATATTAGTCAGGATTAACTATGTGAACTTAGAGTAAGGCATTTAATGGGTTGTAAATTTAGTTAGTTGTTACTAACTAGATTTACAGTTTAAAAACAGAATATTTATGTTGTTACATAAGTGTTTTGTTTTTATACTGCATGCAATACAACAGTGACTTACCTACTTTGTTTTATTTGTACTAGTAATGTTGTCAATATGTTCATCTATATGTGAGCTCTTTTCTGGCAAATGAACATTTTCGTCAGAGACAGGTCTTTTGTAAACTTCTGGAAACCTGAAATAAAATTTCTGCATTGAAATAGATTTACCTATAAAAAAACTGTCTTTACTCTTACGAAATTTTATAGGCATTGAAGATATCTATTACCATAATAGCTTCATGTCAGCTCTAAACATGCATGTAACTGAATTAGGACATGACTGCTTGCTGATAAAGTACCAGATAGCCTCAATGTATCATATCACACAGCATTAAAAAATATGTTTCACAAGTGTTGGATAGGGCTAACTGGCCAATCACATCAGACAGATTTATGTAAGTTTATTTGTCAGATTATGTGATATGTATCAGAAAGTGGGGAAACAGGCTCAAACTAATCTCAAATATATATTTAACCATCTGTAACCAAATGAACAGAGGTTTAGCCCATATGACAAAGGCTAAACTAGGTGTAGGAGGTGTAGCTGCACTTCGGGGTTTAGCCATAACATTAATAGTAGTAGTTAAGTATATTAGGCAGCATTAGTAGGTCAGTACTTATGTGCTAATATAAATATACCTCTTAATTTGTTTCTTTTTCATGTAGGGCTTCATTTTTTCTAATTGTAGAGCTATTTGGTTTCTGTGTTTTTCTTTACATTTAGTAAATTTTTCTATAAAAGTTCTTTTTTCTTCTTCGTTTAAAGCAACCCATGCTTTCACAGCAGCTAACAAGGTAAGGTTATTCTGAAAGGGGAAGATGTTATTTAAAATTTCACCTAAAAGGTATTTCTGCAGTTACTGAATAATATAAAAATCAGCTGACCTTTTCACAGGCAGACCCTCTTTTTTTACTGTATAACTTCAAAAATAATTCATATGCTGTTCTAGGACAACCTATTTTGATGTGGTTATCCATTATTTGCTGAAAAAAAGGCAAGTTAGATTTAGGTTAATATGAGTAATAATTACATGGTTTCTGACCACAAATTTTAATATACTCAAAAATGAGACTAAACTTCGTCTCATTTTTGGGTTTATATTATATAGAGGCAAGGCAAGGCTCAGATAAAGTCAAGTATGCTCCAATCACAACCAGTTAGTTGTGGTTGGAGGATACTTGACTCGTATCTGACTGGTATTACCTGGAGCTAAAATAGTTGTGGCAGTCGAATATTTGTGTAAAAAATATTTTAGGTATGTAGGGTATATGATGTAAATATTATTTTTACTTTGATAGGATATGATCGCAGGATAGATATGAGACGAATAAAAAATAACTATAAACTTCACGAGATTAGGACGAAGATCAACGAATTAAAACAGGTAGTACGTTATAGTTCAGTATATTCAATATATATGTAAATAAAAAAGTACCTGGGTACCTAATCTGTGGTAGGTACACGATACGACACGACAGTCGACACGATTGATGATATATAGATATTAAAATAATTGTCAGCTTGAAGTTGACAGTGTCAACTTGACACCATGGATTTACCTACTTCGTCGGAGTACCTACCAGTTCCATAGTGGAAGTACTTAATAAATCCATAGTACCTGGGCATTTTCAGAATAGTTTGCTGGAACTAAACTGTCATTGTTCTATGACTTTAAACGCTTATATTTAATTATATAGGATCTTTTGCACAAATTATCTGATAAAATCTAATTCTTTATTTAATTATACAATGAAAAACCATATAAAACCAAAGTTTTTGATGTAATAGTTATCAGTAAATTAATTCTTTTTTTTTTTGCGTGTCCCATCGATACTTGGACTAGTTTCAGCATGTAATTTCAAGATATTATTAATTTTATCGATGATGTTGGCAGCAATTTTATCAATGATGTTGGTCTTTAGGAAGCTTACACCTTTATAAATCTACTATCATTCACAAATATAAATAAAAGAATAATATTAGCTATTATAGAATAAAGGACATAATATGCTGTCTCACAAAATCGCATGTAGTGCAATTCCACTAGAACGTCACGGGCTAATTTTACAATTTTCTATGAATTTCTTCCAAATAATGGTGTTTTTCTATAACGGCAACATTTCGCAATCCGTTGAAGCAGCCATTTTGTACTAGCGTCGTCAGTACGTCGTCAGTGTCAAAAAGTTTGTGAGGTGAAGTAATTATATTTCGTCGGCGCCAAAACCACCATTCTTCATACGTGACGCGTGGATGGTGGGAAATGTGGATAGCAAAAAGTGACGTTATGGAATACCATAACGTCACTTTTTGCTATCCACATCCACTGAAAATTAGCCTTGTGAACTATGCTTAGCAATAGCTAAGCATAGTTCACAAGGCTAATTTTCAGTTGACATTATATGATAGATCTAGGCATTTCGTGGCACATATAAAAAGATTATATGTATACTTTCAATGAGCGTAAAGTACCAGCCAGTAGTACTAAGAATATTCTTTCGGGTGCCTTTTTTAATTACTTCTTTTATAAAGAAATTGATTTAGCGGCTATTGTGTATATCAAAAATAAAGTTTAATAGGATTTAGAATTCAGTACCTATTCCCAGCGATGCTTGAGAGATCTCTAGGTATATAGTGGCGACGATCATTAAAAAGGGTTGTTCTGGTACAGGTACCAAATTTCAGGAAATTTGCCGAAAACCCTAGAGCTGTACCATGTGCTCAGGCAAACCTTAGCATTGGCCTACTATATTTTAGCCGACACATAGTAGTGTGTTGGCGCTTGTTGTAGTCATGGTTCCCACTATGTTTGTGGCGCTACTAATAATAATAATGCATATTTTTTGCAGAAAATTATGGTATTAACGGCTGCTGAACGCGCTAAGCGATATAGAGACAAGGTAAATGAAACCCAGAAATATACGAAGAACAGAAAAAGAATTCTTTAGAAAAGCTTAAGAAACATCAAAAAAAAGATAACATCAAAAAAAAAAATTCACAAAAGAAAAAATAAAGAAGAGTAAGATAGATTATAGTTCTCTCCATATCGTTATCTTCTTTATTTGTTTTTTTCTGTCAATTCTGTTATCTTTATTTGGTATCTAAAAAAAACTAATTTTGTAATTTTTTTATAGATATGTATAACGTAAATTTTAAACTATTAAAGCTCGTCACAGACGATAGTAAAGTATCTTGCATGGTTTATGTTATTGATCCTTACCTTACCTTTCCGCTAACGTAACTTTAAGTTCTATTATCGTGACTGTTTCAATATTTTAGTAAGTGAATATTCAAATAATTAATTGAATATAAAAGTATTATTTTCATTATTAGTAAACATTATTTTCTGTCTTAGTTTTCGAAGTTTTTCTATCTTATGGAAAACGATTTTTCCCAATATTTCAGCACCCGAATATGCTACAGTGTTGTATATTTTCACAAACAAATGCTTACATAATGAAAGGATTAATAAACTACTACAAAATAAACGTTTTAATCGACATTAGCAAAAGGCGGCACAGCTTTTGTGTATCTAATATACAATGAGGTACTCTGGCGGAATAAATGTGCAGTATTACTAAGTAGGTAGGTAGGTAGGTAGCAGGTAGATGACTAAGTAAACTATTACTACTAGATATACATAATATATAGACTGTGTATAATATTTAGTACCAAGGTTGATCTCTGGTTTTTCTTGTCCTCGAATAGTTTTCGATTTGTAATAATACTTGGTACTAGCGTTAATATCGTAACAATCCAAGATCTCATAGTCCTGGTTTAAACCAGTTCCAAGTCAAAGTTTTGTGATTAGAAGGTATTTAGCTAAGACGCCTGGCAAGACATTCACCACCAACTGTTGTACCAACGTGTCACGCTCATGGAAATAATAGGTACTGTTGCACAAAGTACTTACTAAATCCATAGTCATTCTTTTTCAGTCAAAATCAGCGGTCTAGTAGTAGTAGTAAATAATTGTATATGCAAAAACACGGTGGAAAAAAGAGATAAACATATATTTAACGCTCTGTACCTGTAATTGCTTGATAAATGTATAAGTAAAATTCTTATATGTTGAAAAGGGCCTCTGAATATGATCTATTTTTCTAAGCCAATATGTTATTGAATCTCAATTCAATTGTCACTGTCAAACTCTATGAAAACTTCTGTCAGCTGTCACCCGTCGCGTCTCGATTTCTGTTTCTGCATCTGCTTTGTTTCATTATTTTGTACTCCACTCCAAAGAGTACCTAGGTTAGGTAAAGTAGGTAATATTTATGAAGTACTTTGTGCTTTGAGTGCAGGCTGCATTGTCCTTTGTTTTGTCTTAGCTTAGCTAGCTAGCTACTACAAATCATATTCTCAGCTAGACCTAGCAGATGTCATTGAAGTAAAGGGAAATATACAAAGAAATGTAGTTCATTCATTCCAGTATTATTAATAAACTTTGAATTTCTCCTGTGCGTGCACTAATTTTTCAACTACAATCATACTTGTGAATACAACAACTACAGCATAAGCAGAACAATGTCGAGTTCTAAAAAGTATGTTCAGTAATTTTGTGTTCTTAAAATATAACCTGAAATGTATATATTTTTTAATTTCTAGGATTATAAAGATGCTTTTACTGTTTCACAGATATGGACTCATTCTACCTGAAAAATCTCAATCTCAGGTTAAGCAGCCTGTGTTCCAGTCCACTCGTAATGTATTTGGTAATGATTCTGAATCTGATGACGAAACTAATAAGAAACCAGTTTTGCTGCGACCAAATGTTAATATTAACAGACAAGTAAATAAATTTCAGTTTATGACAACTTACTACTAAGCTAGTGTGAATACAATATCTATGTTTTATTGTAGACACACATGAAGGCTTTCAGAGGCTTTTGTTAGTGCCAGTGGTGGATTTGCATTCCTGCACACCCTAGGCCATGTAGTACCAGCTGTCCCTTTATCAGCCCTTATTACTCAGGTCTTAGGTACTACATATGAATTAACTTTTTTGCCAACTTTTATCAGAATATATTACATATTAAAAAAAAATTGTCTTATCTGGTCTGACTGTGATTCTACATAAATATGTTAAAATATATAAAAAAATAAAACTAATATTCTCATAACATGCACCAAGCAGCCCAATATCTGACATCCTCCACTGGTTAGTGCACAAGTCATACTATATGTATATGTCAATGGTATATGTTTCAAAAACTATACTTAAACTGCTTACCTAAATTAGAGCTTTGTAATGAGCACTTGTAATCATGTGCCAAAATTTTATAATTTTTTTTTAACAGATGAAGAAAGCTCAACAAAATGCTTTAATTGAAGACCCAACTGTATACCAATATGATGAAATATATGATGACATGATAAATAAAAAAATAGAAAAAACAGAAAAAAAGACCGAAGATAAAAGGCCACGTTACATTGAGAATTTGATGAAATCGGCAAATAAGAGGAAGATAGAAAATGAGCGGCGTATTGAACGTCAGGTAACTAATGCTAAGGCCATTGTTAAAACAATTAGGCTAGTGCCTAATTGTTTTAATTAATAATTGTAAATCATTATCATTCCAATTACATTATAAACTATTTTCATTAACAACACAATCCTTTCTTTGGTGAAAATGCTAAACCAATTAAATTATGTGTTTAGCTCTAAACAGTCCAAGAGAAAATGGAAATTATCCTTTAAAAGTGTACTAAAATAATAAAATGAAATAATGGCTCAGAAAAGGGAAAAAATACATCCACTTAATGCTTCTCATCTCACTTCGTGTTGCCAACTGTTTGATTTCAAGATATTGAGATTTGATCATTTCAAAGGGTTGCAAAGTTGCCTGTGTTACTTTACATAATAGTCTTATTAATATTTCAAGACTATCAAATTATGCAATTTTTTTTTATTAGATTCAGAAGGAACGCGAAAAGGAAGGTGATGAATATGCTGACAAAGAGGTCTTTGTCACTTCTGCATATAAGAAGAAATTGGAGGAACTCATGTTGGAAGAGGAAAAAGAAAAAAGAGAAGAATATTTAGAAAGTATAGGAGATGTCACAAAGCAAAGAGATTTGAGTATGTATGAGCCTTTTATGAATCAATGTTTGTACACAGAATGCACATTTTTATACTTTAAATACTGAAAATATAAATTTTACAATTTCCTTTTAATCAATATAAACAACTTCAAACTATTATTTTAAATAATATAAAAATCTCTGAGTATTGAGTGGGCTAAAACCTGCAAAATTAGAACAATAAGAATACATTTGAATACATGAGAAATGAAATTTGCTGTCCCCAGTATTTAAAGTACTTTTTCTAGTTGTGGTGCACATCTTATTAAAATTTTTCTTTTCTAGGTGGATTTTATCGTCATTTGTATGAACAAAAGATGGGATCTGACGAGAATACTGACAAAGGTAATTTATCAGAAAAGAACTTAGAAGATTACAACATTAAAAACAAGAACGAGACAAAGAATGCATCAAAAGTTAAAGAAAAGCAACACAAAAATCAAAGTGAGACCAAGAAAAGAAACTACAGAAAACGAAAGACCTCTGAAGATATCAATAAACATTTATCAGATGGTGAAATAGACGATTCAGGAGATGAAATCAATCGAATGAATCTTGATGATATTCGTTCAAAAAAAATGAAGAAACCTGAAGAAAACATTGATGCAGATTCTGACTTTTCCATTGATGAATCAAGTGACGACAACGAAGACGTTTCTAAGAAAAAAGTGAATAAAGATGAAATTACTCCAAAAATTCCTAATGATGATGTAAAGAAAACAAAGGCTTCTAAAGAAAACAAAAACATAGCAAGCAAAGATTTAAAGCAAACTGAACCTGCAACTGAAAAGAAACCTAAGATTGACATCTGGAAAAAGAGAACTGTAGGCGAGGTGTTTGTTCAAGCTTTGAAAAGATATTATGAGCGAAAAGCTGCTCGAGCTGTTTAGGTTAATACGAGGGCTGCTATTTATGTATCCGGAATAACAAAATTAAACAAACATATATTATTACATATGGTTTTATTGTTTCTCGAAGTATTCTCCGCGATGATCTATGCACTTCTGCATACGATGAAACCAATTTTCAAAGCACTTTTTCCATTCTGATTGAGGTATGTCCAAAACGTGTGTTTTGAACGCATCAACGGCCTCTTCGCGGCTCGAAAAACGTTGACCACGTAATTTATTTTTAATGTTTGGAAATAAATAAAAATCATTGGGTGCCAGGTCGGGGCTGTACGGCGGATGACCCGTCAATTCAATCTTTTGACCCTCCAAAAAATTATTTGTTTCAGCCGACTTGTGGCAGCTAGCATTGTCGTGATGAAGTATGATTCTGCGTTGTGGGTTGTTCTTTCGTATTTTTTCAAAGACTTCTGGCAAACAAATAGTGGTGTACCATTCAGAATTAACCGTCCTACTATTCTCTAGTGGCACTGTAGCTACATGTCCGTTGATACCAAAAAAACAAGCGACCATTTGCTTTAAAGTGCTTCTCGCACGAACAACTTTTGTTGGATTCGGTTCATCTTGAAAGACCCACACCGTTGACTGCTGTTTAGTTTCAGGGTCATAAGCATAGATCCAGGTTTCGTCACCTGTGTAGATATTATAAACAGCTTTTGACGTGCCACGGTTGTATTTTTTTATCATTTTCTTACACCAGTCGACATGAGCCTGTTTTTGATCTACGCTCAAGTTGTGCGGAATCCAACGCGAACAAATTTTTTGAATTAAATGTTCGTGTAATATCGCGTGTATACTCGTCATACTAATGCCCAGAGACGCCTCTATCTCGCGGTATGTAACATGACGATCTTGCATTACTAATTGTCGCACAGCATCAATATTTTGTTGTACCACTACCGATTTAGGACGACCCTTCTTAATTTCATCCGTGAGCATAGACCGTCCACGTTGAAATTCCTTAAACCAATAATACACAGTGGTTTTCGATGGTGCTTCATCTCCAAAAGTTAAAATCAGTTGTTCGATGAACTGTTTTTGAGTTAATCCACGCCGAAAATCATAATAAATCATCGCGCGAAAATGTTCACGAGTTAAATCCATGGCAATGAAGACAAGCTATTTTCAAAATTGGCGCCAATTGAAAAAAACAAATGACAGGGACATGAAAAATATTTATTCTCTAGCCGAAGAGTTCTATTTTCAAATGTTGTAATTACTTTTTAAATATTCTAGAATTATTGGCCAGTTCCGGATACATAAATAGCAGCCCTCGTACATGTTCGTTACAGAACTAATAGGTAGTTAAAATAAAATACTTGGAGCTAAGGATTAGATAATTATATTTTTCTCGGGCGGGACGTGCCTAGTGTTGTGGTGTACTGGCGTAGACAATATAAGTAAATTAAAATAGTGAATAATCCATCGACAAGAACAGAGTTCTTAAATTGTATACATAATTTATTTCATTAAGTAATAATAACAATTTATTCTGCAAAATATTATCATTTTAGATTATCCCTTATCAGTCGATGTATATAAAAATATGAATTACTAGCTTTTGCCCGCGGTAGCTTGTGTGACCTCAGGTCAATAATTAAATTTCGAATTTCATCAAAATTGGCCCAGCTGTTTAGTCTTTGTGACGGAAAGATTACCTCTAAAATGGAGCAATTAATGTGTTTTTTTGTAGACTGGAAACTATAGACAGCGTCATATTTTCTATTTCGATCAAACAGAACTGCTGAATGAATATTCGCACCCTGACCTTTACAGCGTTTTACTGATTAGACATACATACATTTGTATGAAATAGTTCTGTTATCTCAGGTGCTCACCATTTGTTTATGGTTTTTCAACCTATGGTGGTAGTTGATAGTTTGATTGGGTGTGAGTTGTGATCATGGAATTAGTAGGTAATTAATAAAGTCCAGGGTTGTGATAGAATACTTTTTGGCACGTTGGATCCGCGGGCGAGAGCTTGTAACTGTATAGTATATTGATAGATGTTAATTCTCATTGAATGGTACAGTTGATAGGAGCATTTTTTTTACGATTACAAACAAATGTATAAGATTTTTCCTATAACATGTATTGTATATACTATATATACTTTTATTTAAGAATAATTTTAAAGCACTGCAGTCATTTTCACTTCTTCAATGAAATAAATTTGTCCACCGACACAGTTTTCTTCTTAACTCACGAAGTAATGAGCTTTACAATGAACTGAAACAATAATAAATAATTTAAATGTAAAAAGAACAAGCCATCGAGATATGCGCAACACACTAGCGCCAACATCACCTTTTTTGTAACACGCTTTTATTAGGTCGGCCTGTATGTATGTTACCCCACATAGAATGATTTCTGGTTCTATTATGACTGCTCAGTATAAGTTATCCCATATTACCCGCTTAATTTCATAAAGTTCTAAAAATGTAATTGTTTTCACTCCTGTAAGAGCAGGCATAAGAAATTAACAGATTAATAATATAAACGAATTGCAGTCGTCAGGTAACAATTGCGCAATTGGTAAAAATTGCGGCGTAAACGAGTAAGAATGTAAACACTCACTCGTGCTCGCGTTGCCCGAGGGATCGAGGGAGCACTGGGCAGTGGCAATGACATGAGCAGTGACTCGCGTCCCAGTGGGCAGCACAAGTAAATAAACCTCTTTACATACTCATGCTGCCCACAGGGATGCTCACTTCCTTGCCCAATAGAGCCGAATGTAAATGTGGCTTTAGAAACTATGTAATGGAATCTAAGGGAACTAATTTATCCATATTCTAAAGATCGTAGCGTCATGAAAATTGACAGCTGTATGTAGTTCTGATGACAATACAATAATATGGTACTGTCGAACTGATCTGATGAAGGAGCTGGAAGATATGAACTGGAACTTCACGATGGAACATCGGAACATCGTATCATAGCCGTGTTTGGACTTTATAGAAAAGTCTTGTAATGAACTTTGACCACGATTAGGTTTCAAGGTCTGATGATGAAGCCGGAAGATATACAATGGCATTTAATGATTGAATATCGTATCATAGGCGTGTTTGGACTTGTTAGAAAGATGTTGTAATGAACTTTGACCACGATTAAGTTAGGTCTGATGATGAAGCCGGACGATAGGCACTGACGGAATCGTATCGTAGACGTGTTTGGAGTTGTTAGAAAGGTCTTGCAATGAACTTTGACCACGCTACTTACGTGCACTTATTTAAGTGTGTTTCTTAAAATATTAATTTCTTTTTTTTTTTTAATTCAAATTTAATCAAAATCAGCTCAGCGGTTTAGTCGTGCAATTTCATATTCATAATATTAGTATGGAAGTACCTATAAACTCAGAAACGGGGTCATTCTCGCCTTCGGCACGCATGGTCCCCGTGATCTCTTCATTCTCCACCATGGGCAACACAAGCTGGACAAACTCTGGAGTATACGGCGGCGCAATCGCATCTAATACCTATGAATTGAAAAATTACATTGAACTCACTTCGTCAACCAAATGTATGTGTAAAATACATATATAGGTGGGAATTAACTTTCAATGTATGGAACAAATAGATACATGAGAATTATGTAACCGAACCACACAAAATTTTAATTTGAAGAATCTCACTATTTTAGAATCATAAGTGCTTTCACTGATGATTCTTTAAACCCCTTCGCAGGTGATGTGGGGTCTTCTGGAAAAGACAAGGTAAAGAATTGTAAAAAAAATTGTATAATCCAGATAAAATAGATATATTTAGGATCATTGTGATAATTCACAGACTATAACAATGCAGCTGGATCATTATAAGAAGATTTCAGGTTGGTTGAAAAGTCAATTTTCAAAAAGAATGTCAAACACATCCATTATAAAAAATCTAAAATTTCGTAACGTAGTTATTAATAAGTTATCACCATAAACGTTGAACAAACATAGCTTTCTTTGCGAATATTTTACCAAGCTGTGACGTCACTTCAACGTGTTATTATAGAGCGGTTGGAAGAGTCCAAAAATATGTGATTTCATTTTTATCATATCTTTGAAAGCATTTTCATTATCACAGTTATTTTTTCACTAAGGGCCTTTGAAGTCATGAAAACAAAAAATTGTCAACTAGTCCATTGTATGTAGTAAATATGCAAAGTAAATGTACCTCAGTAATGAAGTATCGTATGAGCGAGATATCCGTGTCGCCGCGCTGCCAGCATTGCTTGACGTAGCGCAGCACGGGCACCACGCAGCCCCGGCTCAGCAGGTTCACCATGCGGTCTAGTAACATCTTTTTTAATTCTAGCTGAAATTCAAAAAGGAACTGTTAGGGCCTGTTTCACAATTTCTGATAAATATTTATATTGTAAACTGACACACAAAATCTTTATCTTTACATGTTATAAAACAAAGTCCTTTGCGTATCTTTGCTCCGGACAAACTCAAAAACTACTGCACGGGTTTTCATGTTTCATGAGGTTTTCATCAATAGAATGTGAAAGGTTTAGGTGTATAATTTATTATTGTTTGTATAATTTATAATATTTTAACGAAGCCGGGACGGGCCGCTAGATAAATCTGCCTGATGATATTAGCCAGTTAGCCCTATCCAATACATAAGAAACAATTTCTTAGTCTTCGGGGTACCCTAAGGCTGCCTAATTATTCAATAAACTCCCTGCAGAGGCTATTAATCTGCCAATGAAAAATTTTAAAACTTATGTTAAGAAAAATTTAATGGATAAAGCGTATTACACAATTAACGCCTATTTGACTGATAAAAACGCATGGATCCTCCCAACAACTTTGCCACTCCACACATGATCTCCTAATTTTTATTTTACTGTTTTTTATTATTTTATTCATAATTTTTATTTTTGTTATAATAATTCATATATTGTGACATTTAAATTTTATTTGTAAAACATGTACGTGATTTGTGATTTTCAAGTGTCTGAATTGTACTTCTGTTTCGACGAATAAGATTTGTAATTGTGAGGTCATGGGAATCGAGTGTCATGCTCACTCAAATGGTCGATCTGGTGGTGGCGTCGTGGGCCGGGTCGTGAGGTTCCCTCTATTATGGTTGAGCTACGCGATGGCTGTCCCATGCGTCAACTCGTGAACGGGTGCTGCCAGAGGGAACTGGTCATCTCGTTTCTCATATATTTTCATGTAAGTTAATTGTGTTTCACATCTATCTATATATTATAATCAGCACTCGGATCACAATCATAACCTGTTTTGATATACCTTTTGACTATGTACATTATGTACTTTTATATATTATTAGAAAAAAAAAACATTGTAAGAAACAATAATGGTAAGCCGATCTGGCATGATAGGGGCCAACACTGTTCAAATGAGTTTCTTTCGGAATTTCTTCTCAGCAAGTGGTCGTTCCGAAATGCCAGTAGTTTGTAGCTTGTGAGAAATAACTATAAATATAAAAATTGACGAGAAAAAGTGCCTATAAAGGTCTAATTTCTGAATAAATGATTTGAATTTGAGGGGCGTAGGCGCAGAGGAAGACCGCGAAAAAGACGGAGGAATGACATCAATGGTTACGGGGGTGGTAATATGCAGTCACTGGAGGTTCGTGGAAAATGGTAGGGGGTGGCCTTTGCCCAGCAGTTGGATACTTTAATAGGCTAATAAAAAAGTTACCTGTACTAAAATTTCTAGTTCGTCTTGCGGCGATTCGAACAACTGCACTAATAACTTGAGTAGTCTGTGGTGCAGCAGTTGATGGCACGAAGCCACTTCGTCCAGCAGTGCCAAGTGCACCGGACAATGTTCCGTACACAGTTTGAAGTAGGACGGCTCAGTCACCACGCATTCCACCCACACGAGGACGCCCATACCGACCACTGGAAATCTGTGAAAGAATAAAACAAAGAATATAAGAAAATTGACGCCGGGAGACTAGAGCTCTACAAGATTCTTGTAGAACCGCAGGAAGTGAGTACATGCGAGGATGAGAGAAAGAGATTCTTGTAACCTTATGCAATGATAGAGCGTGGGCAGCTCCGCGATGAGTTCGCTGGAGCTGGCGGAGCTGCCGCAGACGGCGTGCACCTTCTCGATGGCCTGCACCGTGGCCTTGAGCTCGTCCTTGGCGGGCCGGCCTCCGCCCGCCGCCTCGCACACGCTGGCCGAGTACGCCAGCAGGTACATGTACTTCGACTTGTGCTCCGGGTTCAATTTGCTGCCCAACTTGAATAGGGCGTCGACTAATAGCTCTGGAAAGATAATAGGGTTGTTAGAAATGGTTTACAAATAGTCACGTGAAAAATAGCTTTTCTTTAGCTTTTGTCATGAATTTTTGACTTTTAATTATTAGAACTTCCGACTTCGCTCAGGTGAACCACCTTTATGAGTGGTACTTAGGGGTATACAAAAAAACAACCTATTCTAAGATCTATTGATAAAAAAAAATTATCAAAATCGAGCCGATTCGGAGTACAAATAAAACTGACACACGAGAATGAAGATGATAGTGACAGTTAAAGCAAACTTGCCGAGGAACTGCGGGATGCGTATGAGATGGACGGGCGGCGGGTCGGGCTGCGTATAGACGCGGAAGAGCGCGGAGATGTCGGCGGGGTTGAGAGCGCCGC
The DNA here is from genome assembly GCF_027563975.2 of Plodia interpunctella. Lineage (NCBI taxonomy): Eukaryota > Metazoa > Arthropoda > Insecta > Lepidoptera > Pyralidae > Plodia > Plodia interpunctella. The sequence continues at coordinate 6,290,850 of NC_071295.1, forward strand.
GCGACAGCATGGCCGCCAGCGCCGTGCGCGCCTGGCGCCACGACTCGCCCGCCGTCAGCGCCAGCGTGATCGGCGTCACGTCGTGCCCGCTGGTGCGATACAATTAAACCGGGGTGCTTTTCATACGATAACCCTTTATTGCACATAATAAAAGTATAGGTACAGTTACAATCTTGTAACTAAAATTATATGCGCAAAAGGCTTATCACTCTGGGCAATATTTTCCAGGTGGTTGCGTGGAAAAAATTGCTCACATACTAGTCTTTCGCAAGCGTTGGAAAGGGCTAACTGACCAATTACGCTAGTCTTATCGAACAGGTTAGTTATTTGTCAGATTACAATATGATATTAAATTATTATTTTCTTGTTATTCTCCAAAAGATTGCCTAAAAAAAATTGCTCACAGCGATAAGCCTCTTGCGAACAGTATGATATTTTTGTTTAATGAGGATTACGGGCTCTAAGACTTTATTTCTGTTTCAATATGCACACTGATGCCATTAACATCATTTCAGCCACAGAGAGAACATACTGGACATATCGTCGGTTCAATGGTAGAGTATCGTATCTGAAAATAGGAAACTTTACAGGAGAGCGAAAAGAAGTTTCAAAAAAATCCTGTAAATCAGGTTCTCTACGAATCTTTCTACAAATTGTGGATCCGCTAAAAATGAATGTCTATCATTGTGTATACTTAAAACTGTAAAAATATTATGATTTCATGTAAAAAAGGCAGATTGACTTATTTACTTTGGTGAGATTGAGAAAAAATAAGTAAAACTACAATTTAGGCGAATAGACTATTGTGAGATAATTCTCTCAATTGACTTTTGGACCAAGGTAAAGCGGTAAATATAACAATATTTACCGCTTCGGTTAGTAGAATATTGTATGTTAATTGTTTAACAAAAGTAAAGTATTGAATGTACCACTTGGCTAGTAGAACATCGGATTTTTGGAAGAATATTTGTTTTTTTAGGGCTAAATTAACATAAGATAGTTTACTTTTGCAGAATGATAATTTTGTGCAGATAACAGAAAGAGAAAATGTTAATATCTCCGCCATTTTTAATCGTACAGTTATGATGTTTTGACACAAAATGCGAAAAAAAAAACAATGTTATGGATGTAAAAATGACAAAAACGCCAAAATGGCAATTACAAGTTTACCATTGGACCGACGATATGTTTCCCCCAAGGATTTCCTAGATAACCGGTTAGAAGTGGCCTGCATCGAGCTTTTGCTTGCGACTTTGATCATGTCATCTGACCACCTGGCCAGTGGGTGTCCCATGCTGTGCATATCGTAAACTAATTGTTATATAAATCTGCCTAAAGTTATTTGCCAGTTAGCCATATCTGACACTTGTGAAAAACAACTTTTCAGTTATTTATTATATCTCAAAAATCATCTGTACCTTTCTCACTAAATGAAGTTTTTATGGACTGTCTATGATTGGAACGTGTGACTGATTTGGCAAATTGGTATTAATATATGTCGTAAAATTGAATACATACCTTTGTTGGGCACAACGAGTTATTTCCTGGCTCAATCTCTTCATGATTGCCCCTCCTCTTGGTTCTTGAGATAAGATGTGCACAATCACTTGGCTGTACACATAAGTATGAGCACCATGGCACACCATTTTCTGAACAAATCGATATAATTAAAATATAAAAACTATATATTTTAAATCCAATATGTAACTTCCAATAATTCCAACACTATATTTGTCATAAAAATATGTTCCCATTTCTTCACAACACAATCACAGCCACTTAACACATAAGAGTAAGTAACACATAAGAGTGAAGTATATGCGGTCCCAGCCTAGAATAGGACCTGTCCGTATCACAGCCACAAATGGAAAATCACAGCTGGATCGTAAAAAAATATTTTTATCATTAGATAGACCCTAGCTAGCTTCTCTGTGTCGTGAACGCAATCGGGCACATGTGGGGATGAGAGTGAGAAAACATAACAAAGAAATACTCACAGCACATTCATTTACACTGTTCTGCCAATCGTCTGAACTTTGAAGGAATCCTACTATAGCAGACTTGAGGACTCTCGAGAATACTTCAATTTGTTGTGCAGCTGTAGATATGCTTGTAATTTCCCCTTGGAATCCTGCGTCGGAAATTAACTGAAATTATATGAAAAATATATGTTTCAAGTACATAATTACTGTTCCGCTTTCATGGCTAAACCTGCATGTATACATGTAGTTAAAGACCCCCATTCAAACATTTACTTTTTTAAAAGTCTACCCCTGAATGACTATAGTGGGGGTTGTAAGTTTGAATGAAAATTGTGTCTGTTTCACTTTCGCAGATAAATCCATGCGGGTGAAGCCATGGGCAAAAGTGTTTTATAATACTTTTTCAATGTATCCAAGCAAAAAAACAATCTTTTATCAAAGCAGACTAAAATATGTGCTACAACATACCTTGATAGTAAAGTTCAACATCAGACAATCAGGATATTCTTCAGCCAATCTGTAAATCAGGGATCTCCAAGTGGGATGTTCAATCATTTCCGTCAGCCATGCTGGGGTCTATGATTCAAACAAACAATCACTCACTCAATCATTTATAAAACATTGTGTATTTTAACATTAAAAGGGTTAAATCAGCATCTTAATTTCATTAATAACTGATGGGAAATGTATGTAATAAGTTAACTTACTTCACCCTCTTCTGTAAAGATGGTGTCTGCTTTTTTAGGGTCGAATGTTTTTAAAATCATATCTTTTAAATGATTCTCAACCATAGCCTGGACTTCAGTTACTTTAACACCTGAAAATATTTACAATATTTTATAAGCTAATATTCTATTTAGTTTATTCTATTCACTTGAGAAATTATGTTTAAATAGATCTATGACTCCTCGAGACCTGACAATTTAACAGTTCTATTCTTAAAATCTACTAGAACTAGGATAGTTCAGCGATGCTTAATTTACAGGTAAGTAACATAAATGTAGCAGTATTTACCTGAATAAACATATTTACTCTCATAGACAAAAGCTTGTAGAAATATAATGTTATTAGAACAAACCTCCCAATATAAGCCATTCAGCTAACAAGTTTGCCATTTGAGCAACTGCACTGTAGTTGATTGATAACTGTTCTATGACTTGCTCCGGATTACCCCCAGCTTGAAAGTACCGTTTGAGTTGTCCAAATATTCCTGGCTCCATAATGTAATCGGGAGTCTTAAACTTCTCCAAGCATTCCTGGAGAACTTCTTCAGGGTTCTCAATAACATCTTCACCGCCTTCTTCCTGAACAGTTACACACAATAATATTATTCATTTGTAAGTAAATTCTATACTAATACGAATAAAAGCGAAAGTGTGTTTGCATGTTCTCGTCAAAACGCTTCTTGGTGTGGATATATAGAATGGTTGAGAGTAACAAACATAGGTATTCATAGAGTAAAATAATTAGACACTTTACGTACTTCATATTGCATATGATTCGCTGTTTCCCAAACGCGTTCCTCTTCGTACTGACTTGGCATTTTGACCGACGTTTTACATATATATAATATAAACTTATATTCTTTATAATGTATTTAAGACAAAATACCAGACAGACAGTTTAAATAATGCAAATACAATTCGAAATGCATTAAAAACAAATAAATAATATAATAATAAATCACGAATAAATAACCAAAAGCAAAGTGAAGTTGACAAACTTTGTTTGGTCAACTGACAGTGACAGCTCAGTCCAGACGGACCATTCACGGCAGATAGCCGTGCGTGACTTTGACAGAAGGTACTTTTTTATAAAGACAGGAGCTTAGACAAGGTAAAACCACAGGGGGGACCACGCGCTGGGCCCTTCTAAATCTATGGGTAAAACGACCATAGCCAAATTAAAATAATAACTGCCCATTTTTTTGTTTGGCTATGATTATACAAGGGCTACAGACCTACTTTATATGAACAGCTATTCGAAGAGCTGCTGTCGTACGTAGCTGACACCAATATTAGATATCGTAGCAAGTTCGTAGCCCGTCGTAGGCATCGTAGCGAAACATATGTAGGCTTACGATTCAAAAGGATAAGGGAAAAGAATATTTTCTAATAAAATTAAGACTTTTTGTTTTTGGTCATTTGTTTATTTATTACCTATGACGAAGCATTTATAGGTCAGATGTGAACAAACCTTAATTGACTAGGTAGGCAATTTGCTTAAATTATATTAACAGGTATTGGTATTAAGAAAACTTACAGGCATCAGTAGGTCCCATTGTAGGTAAATATAGGTAATTATTTGATACTATCAATCAAATAAAAATTTGTATGCTTGATGTGATGCCATTTATGAATGAGTTACATTCGTAATTATGGTACCTAATTATTTTAGGTATGAAATAATTCTTTTCAATCCATATCTCAGACTATGATGAAAACTCCGAGTTCAAACCAACTATAGTATCTAATGTACTCGCAGGGTTTAGACCTACATATATTTTGTATTGAACATCGGAAGACGCTTTTCGGATGTAAGTATTCAATTATACACAGGAAAAAACACGTAAAAGTACGTAGGTACCTAATAAATTTTTAGTCAAAATTTAAATATTAGAATAAGAATAAACTTCTTGCGGATTAGAATAAACTTCATTCGTTTTTTTTATCTAGATGATATTGTACAGTCAAGATTAGACGCCTATTTACAAGTGTTTTGGTGATTGCTGTATCCGTTAGTTTAGGTTTTTGATATTTATCATATAACTCAATTAAGTTTCATACCTACATAATTATATTTTGTTTTGGAATCATAGTGACGTCACGTGGGAAATTTATTTAGCAAATGTATATTTTCATAAATAAACATTTAAACTATTACAAAGTTCCATCCTATGTCATACATGCATTTTGCATTTACCATTTCTGTGAGGTCCAATCTAAGCTGTGAACATAAAATGATGTCGATATCATTTATTTTTGTATACATGTAATTTGGTTATTTAGGTACTTAATAGCTCAGCATCTTTCAACACATAGATGGAAAAGCAGCCGTTCAGCACATACAAACTATATAGTATATGCTTAACATTTAGGAAGTTACTATATTTTTTATGGACAATGATCAGGTGATGAAACGTACTTAATATGTAATAAATGTACGAAATCTTATATTTATTAACAAGTATGTCAGGCTACTTTACCCTGCTTTTATTAAGAAACATGTCCAAAAGTTTCAAAATTGGTTCAAGAATATAGGAAGTTTCTAATTGAAGTACGAATTTACCTAAATAGGATTTGATTGTACAGTTACAGATTTGTGACTATTTTAATTACATTAATGTTATCAAAAAGAAAACTTTTTGTGCATTCAAACTTATAAAACTAAAATCTATCACAGTTCTATGTTTTCGACGATTCGAATTCGAACTAACAAAATATAGGAACTTACATAATAAAGGTACTTTACAAAAACAATGAATAGTTAGTAAAATGTTTAGGCCATATTTCAAATGTATTTCATAGAAGAAAAAAAAATCTATTGATATTTATGAATACGGTATGGACGTAGCACGCTCAAGCTCTCATTGTATTAGATTGCCTTTTCTGATATATTCGAGTCATCATTGATTTAAAAAAATTGACTACTGCTCGTAGATCAAACTTGAAAGTAAGGTGACAAGGTGACAATATTAAAAAGCACATAAACGTGGTCGTTGCAAAACTTTAGCTTCGCCTTATATTATTATTAAAATATGTACATTTTTGTATAACTATAAAATATGTTTTTATTGTAAATCTGAAGCATAGTATCTATGCAAGCAAAGTATTGATTGAAATATAGAACCTCCAATATATCTCAAGTCGATAGATCTTATAGGTGTTACCTTATATATTTAAGTACCTAGACCAACCTACTTCCAGAAAACACTCAATTTGCTCATATACCTCAAAGATTAGATTTTCTTTTGTTTTTTACATAATATAATATTTACTCAAGTATTAATGTTTATAGAATCCATACTAATATTATAAATACGAAAGTCTGTCTACCGCTGGACCCATTTTGATGAAATTTGGTATGCATGTAGTTAAAGACACTCGTTCTTTATTAATACAATCCCCAAACGAAAAAAATGGAGGGAAGGGGGAGAGGAGGGAGTCAAAAGTTAGTACATTCCTACTTATTTTAAAAATAGGCCCTGTGGCGCGTCATCTGTACTTATGTCAGCGATAAACTTAAAAACACTGGATGGATTTTTGTACCGTTTTCACCAATAGATAGTGTGATTTCGGAAGAAGTTTTTGTTTATTATGATTTTACTTCAAAGCCGAGACTGGCTGTAAATAGTAACAAATTATTCCTTACGGGCCTCATGCATTCATCTTTTGTGTCTATGTGCAACATTTTTAAAAATACAATAGGATTTCTATAATTTCAATCAATACCCTGCGGAACTGATTTGCTACTATCTAGTTAATTATTATCAAGATTCGTATGGTCACTTTCAGAAAATTCAAGATTAACTACGCGAAGTCGGTATCTACAACGTCTTTTGTACGTAATCTGTTAAAAAGTTGGTGCCGTATTAATACAATTCGAAAGCAATAATATAAAATATCTATTTAAGCGTAATAATACTTGTAATTAGTATTATTAACTATAACCACGTCTAATTTCGAGTCTTTGGTCTTTATTTATAAATATAAATTACTTATACCTATAGTATAATATAAACGACTGGAATCCGTGACACTAGTAACCAAGTAATTTATTAATCGTTGTTCGACAGTTTTATTGGAGTTTAACAAGACACACTATTAAATCTATTCATTCACTCTATACTATGATTGCTTTTTTCACTTTAAAAGCACCTATCTAATCAGATTGACATCGGCATTTTTATGACTGAATGTGCAAGAAATAAGCATAGTATGCCATTCCTATCTACGCTGCATAGAATGAGGAGTGTAGAAATTCAAGGAAACGTTTTATTTATAAATTTCGCATCATTGATATATCATGTAGGTACTTAATAATTAGGTACTTATTGAATATGTTTTTAGTTTATTCACAAAATTCAATTTAGGTTTTAGTTTATTCACAGCACAGTTGGTTTCATTTTATAGTAAATTATGGGCACATCTTTGATTTAAATGCGCGTTTCTTCTGTTCACTCAAGCAGAAAAGTTATAAAAAAGGCTGAAACTTAAATCTATCTGATAGACACTGTATCATGTTTTAGACGTCGGGGTGCAAGAGATGCAAGTCGACGGCAACGTCCCGTCTCTGTGCGCGCACTATCCTCGGCGCATGCGGGTGCGCCACGTCGCCAAGCAAGGCTGCGTCTTCCGCCAGGGAGTCCCCGGAGCCGTAGCCGCGCTCGTCAGCTGCGTCGCCCTCGCACCACGACGCCGACCCCGAACTGCCGGATGCTCCCGCCTCCGCCTCAGTTTCCACATCCACGGAACAACTCGCGCATACCTCTGAAAATATAACAAGCAATGAATATAGCTTACAAGGCAGGTAATGAAATCACAATCCTAGTTTAGGAAATTATATCCACCGTAGTTAAATAAAAAAAAAACATAGTTAATTATTACTTTTTGTTTTAAACTACCTATCACTCCATTGGCAACTTTAAATCTTTTCTAACAATAACATTTTTAGCACACTGCACATCTATCATTTCATGATCTAAATGTAATTTAAAAAATACTTATTTGTTTATTATTGTTTTGGCAGGCTTGTAGGTACCTGCACCTCAGATAGGTACTTAAATTTACTATAAAAAATACAGGTAGGCCTGTATTTTTTATAAATGAAGTTACTCGCATTCTGTATTAAATTGTATGTATGACTAAATAGAATAACTTTAGGGTTGTCCTGTATAGCTTATTTAAAGCTACTATTTGATTATATTCTTTTTGTAATGTTAGATTTTATTGTCTATCCTTAACTTGATGTGGAAAGAATTTAAACATAACTTTAATGAAAGTTACAATACGTATACTGTAGGCTATATACTGTAGGCAAAACTACATCACAGAAACATGCTAAAATCATAAAAAGTAGTGTTTTGAAAGAAAATACATAAATATATTTCAACGAGCATTTTTAACATTCATTGTATTTTTTTATATTGTATAGGTAGGTACGTATCATTAAACGGCGTTTTTTAATGTTTGATAATAAGAACAACTGAAATAAGAACATTCATTTATCGCTTTCTTTTTTAAAGATTCTATAAAAAGTTTTTATCGTGCTATACTAATAAAAATAAGTAAAAGAGATGAATGTAAATTAGAAGGAATCTAAATACAACATTTTTAAATACATTCACTGGAAAGGAGAGTAAGGGATGGGGTTATAGAAATTCTATTATACACATTCCACACATCGAAAGGGGAAGGGTAAGGACTCACGCAGCCCGCGGCGGCCATATAGAATGGGGCTCTCCCAAGTTGTCGGTCAGAGAGAAGTCGACGACGAATAATCTTCATAAGATGCTGCAATTTTGTAATATTCTCATATTTATACCTATGGCAACGACGTGCAATTGGTTAAATTAGTATTTCGAAAGGCATCAGCATAGTTTAAGCTTTATAGAGTGATTAAATGAGCATGGTCTGCTTCAATCATGCATTTAATTAGACATTAAGTATTAATATTTAAGTCAAATCAATATAAAATCAAATAACCAAGCTCAGCTTTATGTAGTTTGTTATACAGCGCAGAGAGCCTATCGATCGCGTCAGCACATACAAGTGAGTCTGAGAGTTAGTTATTGATTGAATTGATATTTGATATTGATTATAGAGATTGATTATGAAAAATGGGTTTTAATTTTTACGATCATCAAGGAGCTCCATCCACAGTCGACGCTCTGCACAGGCAAATAAAATTATACAGCAATGATCTGTTCATACTAAGATTGTATCTATCTGGTTTTAATTCCTTGAATGTGTAAAGTTTGAAATTACTTACAAATAAAAGAAAAAAACAAGTACCTATACACCTACTGAAATAACAAGTTAGGTAGATATGTGATGAAATACTTTATAGGTATTATAGATTTAGCGTTATAGTAGATTTGTAGGCATTCAATTTGTTATATACGTAAATACCAACCTGAACTATCTGTAACTAGTCTTGGGGGCGTGTCATCCCGATCCGTGGGTACTACTATTACCACCTCATCTTCTCTCGGAGAGTCACCATTTCTACTTGATGATGTCCTGAAACACGTGAAAGAATAACGTATCCACACAATTCGACACATTCTAAATATTACTCTTCAGAATCCCTGTGAGAATTCAAGCCTCAGACATCTCTTAAATATTAATGCTTTCCCTAGAACGCTAGTGTCAAGTATTGGAATATTTGAGTCAAGTGAGGTTATGCGAATCATTTTCCAGAAGTGAGGAAACTAATTAAATTCGTTCATCGTCGTCGTTCGTATTAATAATGTCACAGGCGGGCGACATTTAAAGTTTTGATTAGTCAAAATCGGAGGAGCAGTACCATCAAGAAGAAATACTTAATTAAACAAAATATTACTATCCTTGTTAGTTAGTTCATTTCCTAGTTATATATAATTATGTACTTGTCGAAATATTATTTGTATTGTATGTACACAACTTACTTTAAACGAAACTTACTTTACGATGACTTTTTTCCTCATGAATCGGGTACCCAGATCTGAGTAGCCCCTGTTCATAGGCCGTTTGGGAGGTAATGGCGCCGCCGAGGAAGGCGCTGGCGCATCAAACGTCCGAGACACCGGCGAGTTGGGCTCGGAGCATTGCTTGTCGGTCAGCGCAGGTCGCCCGCGCAGCGTCAGCGCCCCCTCTGTCGACGAACCCCCTTCTCCCCCATTCGTTGTATTAGCTATTCTACGCGTTCCCCGCCTATCTTCCTCGTATAATTCTAATAAATGATCCAACTTACTTTCTATATCATCTACCTGGAAAATAATAATAAAAAATGTACAAATAATGCTAAAAAACAAGGTATAGTGTAAGAAAATGTAAATAAGTACCTAAATAAATAAAACTTGCGCCTATTTATTTTAATTTTCTAGCTGTCGCCCGAGTCAAATCACTCTTCAGACTATCTCGACACCAAAAACACACTTTCATACATAATATCAGTTGCATAAGTACGTATCGATATAACATACCTACTAGCTTCACCCCGGGGCTTCGCCCCCGTGAGAATTCGGGACAAAAGGTACCCTATGTGTTATTTCAGGATATATTCTACCCGTGTACCAAATTTAATTATACTATATAGTAGATAAGGAGCATGGATGGATTTTTTTTTATCGAAGCCTACTTGCAGTTGGTCGCTACGTCGACCTTTACTGCTTAACCGGGGGAAATACGGCGACAGTCACAAGGACAGTACAGCCGAAACAGTAACAGCTCAAAGGGCTCCCAAGTGGGAACAAACCTCGGCTTTGGGCGTTACTCGAAAAATGGCCAGAGCGGTATATTGCTCAAGGTGCCTGAAAGGCCTATTGAGAGAAGCGTCCTGGTGCCGCCGGGCGGTACCGAGTGAACGCTGAAGGATTAGCAACCGTAATGGGGTCGTCTAGATCTATAAGAACATGCCGCGGCCGGCGATGCCGGTAGCGACGGAAATTAGCTGTACTTATCCTATACTCGGACGCGCGCCTGACTAGCGGATTTGGGTGGGTAGAGGAGCGTTTGAAGAAACGTTCCGATCACTCTTTGAAACGTTGCGCGGCGAATGAACCTACTTTGGATGACTTGGAACTTGTACAAATGGGAGGGTGCCGCGTGTGCGAAAATTACGCTGGCATAGGACATGACGGGGCGGATACAGGTCTTGTAGAGCGTCAACTTATTTCTAAGTGACACCTGCCTGATGATGGCGGAGAGCCTGTTGAGGCAGAATGAACGTTGCTCGGTTTTTGGCACTGTCGATATGAGGTCCAAACGTCATTCCAGCGTCGAGTATGACACCTAAATGGATGGGTTGGATTGGATAGGATTAAATACTTACTTGTCTTTCAATCTTAACTACTCTGGAAGCTAGACTGATTTTGGATGCATATACATCTTTAGCTTTCGATCCTTGTTTCCCAAGTATTTGGTCTAACCTGTTGAAATAAAATAAAATTAGAGGATTCATCTTATCCACGCTTATTGTGGTATCGAAAGTTTACTACCGGCCCAAAATATAAGGCTTGTGATCTTTTGCTGACAGCATTGCTTTTATTGATGATATGATATCACAATCCTTATCCTTGCAAACTCATTGTTTGATAGTATAAACTATTATTTTATATTTCTAAATCTGAAAGGTGACTCAAAATGCAGTAAATACTAGTACAAAATTTCAATTAGAGTAATTTATTTCTAGTGCACATAAATAACCCACAAAAGCGGTCTGAAGCATGCAGAAAATATAGAAATAAATTAAAAACAAATAATTTTTGCCATCAGTTAAATATATAAAAGTATCATTGACGTTGGAGAGATCTTGTTTAATGGGCATCACATTTTTCATGCGTTGAACCCAACGCGTGACATGCCCATGCAGCAAATCATTGAGTTCCTTTTTTAGGAACCGATCCTCGATTTATTATAATAATGCATTGTCATGAAAATGTGGAAAACGAAAATCTTCAGGACAAGTCGAAACGGGTAAAATTTAGCTTGCAAGATTTGATCCACACTGACATGACAAGTTAATTAAAATCTTGTAAAACAGTAGGAATGGCGGCTTTCGAAAAAAGCTTGTTAGCGCTAGTATTGTCTTGTTAAACAGGTAGGTATAATACCGTGTGTGTATCTTTTGTTTGTATAATATTACCACAGAGCTACCTAATACAGGTGTAATGAAGACATTATAATAAATTAAGCATTTAAGTAAAATTTACAAAATATCTGAATCAAATAATTTCTAAGTAAAATATCCATATTTATGTGAATCATATATTCAAATAGTTACAAAGTATATATAAGTACATAGAGATAAATATCATTCCTATATAAATATTGATTGAGAGATCTTTTGCCCAAATCTCAGATATGTTAGAAATATTGCGACAAAAATTGATAGGTGGGTATATATTTTTATATATCCACCTATCAACTTTTTTATTATGCATACTTACTAAGATAAAACAATGAGAGTAAGCAATAAAATAAAATAAATCAATGTTGTTGAGATAATATGTTTGCCTTCTCTCATGTTTAAAATAAATTAAGTACATAATATTTCTAAACACATATCACATGCATTGATTGTGCAAAGCAAATGTAAAGTGCAATAGCAATGCAATTAAAATATTTAGTAATTTAATAAGCCTAAATATAGACAAAACAACAAAATTAAAACTTATTTCTCAAAAGGAATGCCGTAGAGTCACCTTGACACAATTTCGTAGTTTTATATATCGATCTGTGCCAGTTTGACGAGGAACTGAACTAAGTGACCATGGATGGAATGCATATTTTTATTTTGAAAATGAATAATTTTATATTTTTTGCGCAAAGGGTAAATATTAAAGGCTATGGGTTTGAGTAACTGTGTTCAATAAATATTAAGTTAGGCGCTACACACTACCAACAATACCTAAAAAGAGCGTGTACAAATTTGATGTCATATTTATTAAAATAGTTACGGATACTTGCTAATTGTTTCAATCAATATTTTTCTAAGTGATAACATATAATTTCACTACATTCAGCTGACAAAGAAAAATAAAAAACTAGTTTTTGTTAATCGAATATGATTATTGCCACCTGTTTATGTCTCTTTGCCGGTAATGAGGTAAAATAATGATAAATTTTAATGACACTAGGGTTTCGTGTAGTTACTGTTTGTGACTAGGTATGTTACGTATTGAACAGAGGCCGAGCAGCTAACAACGGCGAAGTGAAGAAGCGCGCGCGGTGCGTCAGGGGGCACCCAATGCCTCCAACCTCACCTGTACTGCAGGTTCTTGGTTCGGTTTAGAAGATCAGCGTGCCCCGAAGAATACTGTTCTATCACGTCTTTCACGTCGTATGGTTTCAACGCTTCTCTAAATCTCTTGCGTGCGACAAAATACTTGAGCTACACGAAAATAAGAGACAATACAGATTTATCGGTGGAATTAATTTTGTATTCAATAATAATTGGGTGACCTGAGTCACTTATAAGCAGCCGATTATAAGTAGTCTTATTAACTGTCCGTTAAATGATATTTTACCGTACCGTTTTAAATTAAAAAAGGGGTCGAAGAGAAATCTCTATTTACGTAATTAGAGTTATTACGGCATAACGCTCCATACAATAATAGGTAGCCATGCAAATGAAACATTCCTATTAAATGTAGACAAGGCACCTGTTACGAGTGGTTTTCAGACCCGGAATCTAATGGCTGGGAGACAGTGTAAATATTCACTTGAAAAAAATTTGCTGAAATATTTATACCTAAATAAATTGACATTGTGATCGCAAAGTTTTTCAAATGAAATTTACAGTGCTGTTACATTGCAATTACGAATAGCACACATACTAACTACGCAGAGGGGTAGATTAAGTAGATGCCGATTCTACGAAATATATCACATTGCAGAACATCATAAGTAGGTACAGTCCAGACGAGAGGAAAGAATAAAGAACGTAACGGTAGTGCAGGGTGTGGATAGGATCAGTGACGGACTGGTACCTAGTCTGGACGTTTTTCACTCGGCCCAGCAGGTCCACGTGGCCCGCCGAATATTGCTCTATTACATCCTTTACGTCGTACGGCTTTAGTGCTTCTTTAAACTTACGTCGGGCCACAAAATACTTCATCTGTCAGAATGTTATAAATAACACTTGAGAGTAATGTGAGACTTATATAGTAGTTTAGGTACGTATAAAATTGAGGCTCTGTCTATGAATTTCCCTTAAATATTTGAGAATTATTTATATTAACAAATGCATCTTTTCGTTATTATTCTGATAAATAAATACTTTAGTAAATTTGGTATGAGTTGAAAATCTATAGCTTTTTATTTCTATACGTCTCTTGATGTTGACTATATTATTTATTTATTATATTTTCATTTTATGATAACAATATAAACTTAACAAAAATTAAGTAGTTAATTATATTCTTAAGTAAGTAAGTCGAAAAATATTTTCGTTGTTTTTACATGTGAGGCGAAAGGCGATATTTGGTATTGAAAGGGTGTTCTACCCCTTTAGCAGACTATATAGGTTGTAGTTGAGCAAAAAGCGTCTCGCATATGCGAGTGGATGCCATGAAACTGTTTCATTCCTTATAGCCTAAATTAGATAGTACTAAATTGTAGAAAGAAATGAAAAACATTAGAATATAGCATATATAGTAAGCTTATTATTGGACTTTTTTATAAACTAGCTGTTCCCGCAACTTCGTTTGCGTGCGAAATCTGAAATGTGCAAAATACGTCAATCTTATATATATTATGTTAAATACTGGATCCTCTATTTGGGCAAACTGTGATGAAATTGGAAAAGTTTGAGACCAGAAACTGATGTAATAAATCTAATAAGTTTGATCTGAAAACTTGTGAACTTTAAATATGCGAATCGCAATCGATCGCATCGATGTGAGCTTATAGAAAAGTTGACTTTATTTTTCTTATATCATTGGTCAGGTTCAAATACATATGTAAGTATTATGTGCTCGTACATTTCATTACATTGATACATTTCAAAAGAAAATATTTCATTATTAAAATACTTTTTACAGATCCAAAGAGAACATTAGAATATCACTGAGATCCATTATTGTCTAGCTTTGAAACCAAAGAAAAGGAATAGTATAGCATTTTCTTTTCAATATTGAAAATATTGGTATATCTAATATTACTATGCGGCAGTGCAGATCTCTAAAGTATTTATTAAAATTGCACAGAGAATATTACTCAAGGATTGGTGTTATAAAAAAATATATACGTAGCGCTTAATATGTAACCTAATTATCTGTATATTTTTGTCTATAATTTTTATAGACTAAATATAATAAATTAAGTTTGTAAAAACTTTTAAAATAATTAATAATTGTGTGTGTTACAATTATTTGTATTTTTTAATTAACTATTGAATTTTCATCCTGCCACCACCATGAAACTAGATACTTTATCATTTTTTAAATGGCAAATGCATAGAAATAGTAGCTACTCCGGAGTACCTACTAATTCCACGGGCAAATGTGATTTTGTTACACCTGTCAGCACCTTTTGAAGACATAAATAAATCTTTATCGTGAAATAACATTTTATCCGAATTGTTACACTCCTGTCGCTTTGAAAATACCTATTTTCCTTTGATTGATCGTATTTCCGAGAGAGTACAAATATAACGATGTCCAATTTAAAGATATGAATATTTCGAATTCTTCGAATTGACAAAGAAAAAAAACATGAAAGAAAAATTTCGTATTGAATAAACTATTGTTAGTTTAATGGCTGTAATAAAATAGATTTTATAAATTAAACTAGCCTGTAAGGTAGTAAGGTAGTAAGTGTAATTCATATTACATACTGAACTGAAACTTACCTTTCTTATAAATCGAATGGCAGCTTTGTGTCGAGGGGTGAGCGTCACACAGCGAGGCTCTTCGTCTTCGTCTGTCGGAAATAAAGTTAATATAAATTTTAATCAGCTATAAAATTCCTAGGCAAATTCGCACGCGTGACTAAAAAATCTTATTTAGAAAATATTTTAAATTTAAATTTCAGAAAATTAGAATAATCCTTTAAATCGCGAACAATTTAATTTATGCATTTGGAACATGGGCTCGTTATAACTTCAATTTATTAATTTATTACATAATTATTTGAAAATATCAAGTGCATTTTATAATGTTATAAATTTTTGTAAATACGGAACTGGAAGTCGCAAGTTTTCTTAACGGCGCAGAATTACTTTCTTCGTAAGTAAGTATATTATAATATATACTAATAAATCTATTATTTCTACTTAATTTTGAATTAATACCTACGACATAGAAAAACTTACCTGTACTGGATTAAGGACTTTTAAATTTTATGTAGGTAATCCATCATTAATCTAAATGCCTAATAGATATTTCTATAAACGTTGCTATCTTTTTTTGATGTTCGACTTAGGCTGACCACGATAAATCAAGTAATACCATTTACCTATATTTGTACTCACGGAATTAGTAAGTAGGTACTCCATTTGTACTTAAGTCGTACGTAGTCTGTGACGTTAACATGACATGCAATTAGACGCCACATTGGCTAATTTTATTGATATATGAGTCAATCGATTAAATTGTACGAGGAAATTATTTTTACTTCAAATTTTCATAGGCAAATATGGCAATAAGTACTATGTCAAATGTATTGCAGTCAATAGGGAGTATTACTGCACATATATCCCGACAGAGCAAAAGCTTTGCAGCCTTTTGCTAATGTCGATTAAAACGTTTATTTTAGAGTACTTTATTAATCCTTTCATTATGTGAGCATTTGTTTGTGAAAATATTCAACACTGTAGCATATTCGGGTGCCGAAATATTGGGAAAAATCGTTTTCCATATGATAAAAAAACTTCGAAAACTATGGGATACGCCTCACGTTGTAAAATTTTCGAGCCAGTAAACAGTTGAAAAGAAGCTCGGAACACTTCACACGTGAACACTTATTAAAATATGGACTTCATAGGTAAAATATTCAGTCAAAATCAAATTTATATCACACAGTTGACCAAATAATGCAACATAACCTAAAATAGTGTTATTATTTTCAGAATAATCCATTAAATCCATCCTTTTTCCTTTAAGCTCGCACCACGAGTGCGTAGAATGTAATTTTGGTCGTAAATCTGCAACAATATTGAAAATTGGCGCTTTTTACCTCTATTGGCAATGTTTGTGTACCTTAGTTGTACCAGTAGTGCCATCTGCGCTGACCTTTGCGTAATAAGCCCTATTGGATTAGCCATATATATACCATGGAATAAGTACTCCATACAACTACTTACTAATTCCATGGCATATACATACATAACACCTATTCAATTTAAATGTCAACCGCTGTCATAAATAGGTAATTTCGCTTAAACCTAACGTGAAATAAATGCAAAGCTTTTAAAATAATATCATTGTAACATTTAAGTGTCCGGGCGTGTTTTACCAAGCGAAGTTTTAATGACTGCACGAACCAGGCAAGTAGAGCGTGCTGCATGCTAGTTTTAAACTATAATTTCAATGAATTACGATAATTCTATTGATTTACTATCACTCCGACTGATATTAATGATGACTGCTCTGATAGTTACCGTATGACGTTATTCATGGAGGACATTCGCTCTTCAGTATTTGTACTTTTTAATGTTAAATTTACATTGCGATCATGAATTAGAGATCTTTCTACGTCACATTAGTCGTAGCGATTTCTGTAAAAGTAGATTTTAGATGTTATAGGTTGTAGTAGAATTCTCTAACAAAACTTGACAGTGAATTATCCGACGACGCGATGCGACGACACATCGTTGCAATGTATATATGTCTAAGGGGCGTCTGTATAACGTAATTAGTATTATACATATTAGGAATACCTACTCAATAGCACATTAACAAATTACCTTTCACGACAAACTAACTAAAGTTAAACTAACTAAACTATCGTTTTTCCTTTTCTTTAAAATATTTTTAAGTGAACCTAATAATACGGTTTGTTTTGTCTCTATGCAAAACATCTTCTGCATAATCTGCAAGTATAATTTTGACAACCAAAATCTGTGAAATAAAATTTAATTGAACTTCATATATATCTATGGTATACATGTTGACTGGGCTATAAAATAAACACCTTTCATTTAAAATATTGTTTTCGAAGGACTTCTAGCTTTTCACAAGAATTGAATACGTTGTACCGACCTGCAGCCAATTTATCAAAATTGTTCAATATGCACAGTTACTTAGATCGTCTGTTGTCTGTTTGGCGAAGTTCTCTATTGATAAAGCGATCGATATAGAACAATGTACTGCCAACGTTTATGTATAATAGCTTGAATTGTTGTCTCAAGCGATCAATGCAACAAGGATAATGTCGCAAACGATTGCGCATTATAATTTATTTTCATCACGAGTGGGTTTCATTAAAAAGAGTAAAATGATTAATTTGTTATTTATTAGTAATATATATTTCTATCATTATTATTGTAAATTAATTACATTATCATTTCACTTCTTAATATTTTTATTTTGGTTTATGGAAGTACATAACTATATGGAATTTAAGTGAAGTATTAAATAGAGCAACGTATGTAAATAATGTTTGTATCAGCGTCATAAGGATAAAAGTACTCATAAATAGTCTTCATTGCTAAACAATTGATGATAACTTGTATATTACTTCTATTATCGGTTACTTACACTTACTACAGAACATCATAATATGATATCTCTAACTGCTAAATACTACAGTCTAACCACACACATGTCAATTCATAATTTCGGTGTAAGATACATCATTCGTCTAGTTCAAACTAACACTAACAGCACTAGTGCAATTTACTGCTAAAGTTCGTCACTGACGATTAGTTTTATTTTTAGTATTTAATATTATGTGATTCTATGTGCAGCGAGTGTTAAATGATTAAAACATTTTAGTTAGCCAAAGCTGGATTTAAGAATTTGACAAATATATTTATGAAGAGTGACTTGATAATGAAATGTATACAAATAGTCTATACACCTTCACAAACAGAGAAACCTAATGTTAAGATATCTATTCGGAAGCGATAGGAAGAGCAGATCAAACAGACGAACAACTTGTCTAAAACGGAAAGACATCTATTGGCGGAATCTGTATGGTTGGTCAGATCGGCCAGCTGTATTCTTACCGTCGGAGGTTTTCTTGGAGAGCTGGGTCTCGGCCACCGAGTCTTCGCTGAAGGAAGGGTTGACGGGTCGCCGCCCCGCGCGGCCGGTCGACGCGCCTGCCAATCCATACACACGCTCACTTCAGCACCACGTGTATTTTAAATTGCACTCGCTTTCGTTTCGAGCTAAGACTTATCGTGACCTCTTCTCGCAGAATACAATTTGAATCTTACACTTTTTGTAAGTAACATGGCTATTTCAAAATTGAGTTTGAAATTATAATTTCGTTAGATAAACGTTAACGTTAGTTAGAGGAACATTGTTTTGGTAACCATTTTATATAATTCTTTAAATAAAAGCTATATAAACGCGACCTTCGAGTTTCGCAACTCTTGGCTCTGTTTACCCCATAAAGGATAAAGACATGGTAATATATTTGTATCTATACCTATACAATAACTATTATTTTTCATGGTCTCTGAACAAAGCCGTGTCACGAGGAAATTATAATGATCTTGATTACCAGAATCCTGACAGTAGCGATTGTGTTCGGTTTTTGAATTGATTATTTTGTTATTTATAGAAAAATAACTCTACTGTTTCTTCTGAAATTGCTCTTATGTAACATTTCCGGAATTAGAAGGTATCAGGATACACGTATAAAACATTTTGATTCAGAGATCACCCAAATCAAGAGCGAGTCCGCCTGTCTGCCTGTCAGTCCGATGTTTTTGTAATGTTAATGCGTCGGTCTGCGATTGACGAAAATAGCTTTGAATCCTATTGTGCCGGCACTCCGCAGACATTAAAATTCATTCAGTTATCTATACTCGTATTTATACTTTCCTAAATTGAAACGCAGCTGACAGACGCACAGCGAAAATCTAGTACTAGTACATATTATTTTATAGTTTCAGAACTACGATAATAAGTCCCTAGCCTATCACTCTTCACTCTTCCAACTATTTCCAGCAAAAAATTACATTAATTCATAGCTCCGTTTTGACGTAAAAGAACGAATTGACGAACGAATAGTAAAACACGAAGTATCTAATTTATGGAAAATAATCCATCCTATTAATGTAAATAACGCAACATCACATTGCAAAAAAATTAGTGATCCAAAAAAGGATCACTCATTCATAAGCCTGGCTGATTCCAAGCTCGCGTGGGGTCGCCAAATACCATATTGTCATTGGAGATTTATAGTCAATTTTCTTTTCTCTTTACCAACATAATCTATTTCTTCGGGGAAATCCCTTTCACCTCAGGTAGTATTTTATTATATTATACCGAAGCTTTGACTGCAATGAGGAAACACCTAAATAATGAGGCCAATGCAGCGGTTGCCATTTAATGTCTCAGCAAACTATCGATCGGTTTGTGTTCTCTTTCTAACTTATGTGCAAACGTTTCTCAAGAATATCGCTCTCCTAATGATCGTTAATATTCGTAACGACCAATAAAATTCTAAAAATATGCGATGCTTGTTTTATTAAAAAATATTAAAATGTACACGTTGTTTAGATAAAAACAGGTGCTAAGCGTAATTAGCAAGTGCGGCGTAAGATAAAGCCTTATCAGTTGGGTTCATGAAATACATGGAATATTTTTCTACTTATATGTGGGGAAAGTGAATAATATATTCACTTTACCTAACTATATCTGTTGTTTTTATACTGTAAATATTTATTTCTTTATCATTATATTTATTTATATTATCGTAAACATTATGACAGATATTATGTTCTAAAAAGTAATCATATTTGACTTTATACAATAAAAACAAAAATAAGTTTTGATAACAAATATTGTGTTTACATTAATGTTAGCAATTATGGTTAAATTTCTAAATAATTTTGAAAGACGAGGATAATCTTACGAAATGTATTTACGTTATGACGTCGGTAATAAAGATCAGAAAGTCGTAGCAATTCTACGCTGGTGCTACGGCATAGACTAGAAGACAACTTTGGCTGTATAAACCTTTTGTGCCATATGTAAACTATATCTGAATTAATGCGATATCATATTACGTACATTCCATAGTATATATAGTTTATAAATGTATAATTTATGTTTATATTTTCTGCTAACATATAGTTTTCTTCCCGAATGTATATTCTCAACCAATGTAAATGAATTCCGCATGTTAGTTCATATAGTTTTCTCTATCATTTTGGATTGTGCCAATTTAAATATGATTGAATAATGGAATAGGATAGTAAATATGTTATTATTATTTTCTGTTGGATTTGAATTTTACTGAAGGTTTTTGTTATAACAACGATGAACAAATATTTTGACCAAGTCTTGCAAAAATAATATCGCTAACATTAGGCATTCATCAAATAAACAACGGCTCTTTTAGTAGACCTTGGTATTTTGTGTTTCTTACAAGATGGGATGAACTTAGTTAAAATACTTCAAAACTGACTTTTTTAAATAATATAAGTAGGTAGGTATTAAAAAAGAAGTTCATATATTACAAAATTCCTATGAACTATATCTTGCATGCATAAAAAAGAATGCAAAGCTGTGTAAAAATTAGTCATATTTTATTTAATATAGATACTGAACCGAACTCAAAGAAAGCCTGAAAGAAAGCCATTCCAGTAATATCATAACGCTTTCGACATGATTCTGGAAACGTATCGGGTGAACCTTGCTAGAGAATGCTAGATGATCGCGCGTCTCCTTCTCTACCAGCATCGCACGCGGAAGCTCGTCAACTCTAGAAGCCACTCTGTCAACTGTTTGTGAAGCTTCATAACGCAGTATTAACTTCGAAGCCTTAAGTTATCTACGCGGGTGCATTTTATTTCAAAAAGTGAAAAATAGAAAGAAATAGTAGGATGTCAGCAATCGTGTCTGGAGCTAAGAGACGTGGCCATTATCACCGGAAGTCGGATACTCTTTCCGGTCTCAATGACTCGACGTCGTCAACACAATACTCGTTTTCGTGTATTCACAATTTCTGGAAGTTTTTACTAAGAGAATTAATAAGAAACGCAGCAGAAATTTATCGACTGTAACTGGTCATGCCATGGTGCCGTCTAAAAGATGAAGAATAGAACCTTTAAAGCAGCGTTTCCAACAATGGAGTAGACAACACGCACGGTCCCCGTCCGACGTATGATTATCTACGAAACAGGGCAATATATGATTTCACACTCCATTCTGTCAAACATCTATTGATACTGCACATCACTGTGATATAAATGAATGTAGTTTTTCGTAGAAAATAATTCTGTGCTGGTGTTATCGGTCATCGTGTTTGAAATTTAGAACCCGGGTGCACTTGATACCTCGTATGTGATGTGATCGATGATGACACTCCTGTGTTTAGCGCCTACGGCTGCCCATCCATTTCTATTGTTTGTCTTCCCAGATAATTTATGATTTGTTTTGTTTTTTTCCTTTTCCTCGTGTTTTGTGAACAGAATTTAAATGAGGTGCCTTTGTTGTAGCAGCTAGCTATATTTCTATTCTGTTTTAAATATCGTATTACTTAATAATGCCAATCGATTTAAAGATTAGTTTTGTTCGGTTGGTTAGTTTTAATTTTAATAACTGGAAGGTAGATATCAAAAAGTTTAATAAATTTTCGAATTATGTAAGAACAATGCAGCTGGAATTTTGGTAAAATAAATTGAAAATTGACATGCGACCAAAAAGTGATAAAATTTTCGTTCGCGAATATTTATAGTATGTATAATAGATATGTAAATATAAATTAAATGTTTTTTATGCGTTCTATTTAGCACACTAATATTGATAAAATTGGTAGTGGTAATGTGTGCAGACTGAAAGTTTTTAGGGTTAGGAGAAGGTTTACCTAGATTCTCAGCGCTGGCGTTGACATCATAGCGATGGTGTGAGACGGCGGGCTTGGAGTGCGGGGCGGGGGAGTGCAGCGAGGTGCTCTTGTGGCGGCGGATGGTCGGCAGCCGCGACACAAACGACGCATTGTTCTTGAACGATGCACTCATCACCCGACTGGCAAATATACACACAACCGTCACTCGCCGCTTTTATCTCTTTTAAAATACAGTTTCATTCCGTTAGCGTATGGAGTTTCACAGACAGAATATAATATGATATTTTGCAGTGAAAAACGTGCATACTCGCAGAAATTTAATAATATTCAGTAAATGTATGCACGGTTTTTTAAATGCTTCAGCACTTTTATTTAGTTAGCACGCTCTGTATATTCAAACACTTGAGTATTTTTGGATAGAAAGAAGCTCATTTCAAAATAGGCATATAATACATATTTAATGAATTTAATTTTTTTATTGGGAACTTAAGAAAATAGGCTACTATTTTTGGAAGAAAAACATTATATAGGTTTGTGTAATCGTGTCACGTCACGTCAAAACATACTGTTGCTTGGCGGTAGCACGCGTCGTAGCCCCTCGTGGTGCTACGCCGTAGCAGTCTCTGTTATGGCGTAGCTTTTATGTACTACGGGGTAGAAGTGGTAATGCACATAGTGTTCTTTTGGTGAATTCTTTTGACATTTTCTTTATTTTTCTCATGGCCGATATAAAGATCCAGCACTTACGTAGTAGGCAGTAATTAAAATGATACCGTCGTCGGTTTAAACTATGTTACTTCTCTCATATACGGAGCTTATAATGAAGTGCTTATAATGTAAACATGTAATATGTGTACATTAAACAGCGCTGAGAACTTAGCTCACTTCATTTTAAATTCAAATCAGGCTCGTATATACGGCGAACAGCATTTAGGAAAACTAGTGCTCGTTAATTTTATTTAGTGCATATAGCAACGTGTTCTTAAACTGTGCTATGAGTATTAATGTAGTATCGATGTAAAATATATGCTGCATTTTTCGAGTCAGTAAGTAAGTAGATTTGCTTAACCTAATTTATGGAGTAGGTACATATTTGAAAATAATAATGAGATGAAAAAATTCTGGGATCGAGCGGGAATTGAACCCGCGCCCCTATCTATCTATCTATCTGGGCAGTGCGCTTGATCACTGAGCTATTGAGAACATGCAAGTTCGGCTGAATTAATTCATCTCTTTACGTCTTATATATTGGGGATCTTTGTATGATTTTAGGATTCAATTCAATTCGTTTATTCCGTGCCAAAAGACTGAACCTATTAATATGCGTTAGCGTAAGCTGTCTATCTGATTGTTAGAGAACTTTAATATGTATTGTAATAAAATACCTAACTAGGACAAAAGAAATACATACTTATTTAAATTTTTATCACATACTCTGAAAAGGTTAATCTATAAAAACTAAAGAGATTACCTTGTCTGCGGACTGGGCAGTGGAATCTGATGTATTTTCCATGTGGCTATGCTCATGGAGTGCTCGTCGGCCGCGTAGCACCTCCACAGAGCCTGTATAAGGGTGGCGGCTGGCTGGCGCCTCCTTATCATGTGCTTCTGTCGTTGCTGCTGCTGGACCTTTAGCGCGAAGCCCGACCCCAATATACCCTGGTAGAAATGTATCTCATTCACTATATTTGACTCTAAAAAACCTCAGTCGCAAGGTAATTGGAAATATCATCATACCCGTCGTTTTCGTATCTGTCACTATTTCTACACACCAGTAAGTTCAAAATTCACGGATAAATGTCTACTACCATTATATACTAGTGAGTTAATATTTCCTTAGGCTCTGATCTCCTACAAATGGATGTCTGTGTCAGTAGTCATTAGACTTAGTTTCGAAACACTACGTAACAATGAAAGTGGTACTCACAGCAGGGAGTGCGAAGAACGATATGCCGAGCAGAGCGCAGAAGGAGGCGATGAACTTGCCCTGCCAGGTCTGCGGGACCATGTCGCCGTACCCCACTGTGCACAGCGTGATCTAACAGAATATATATACATATATATATATAGAATATATACACACATATCTAAACTAACAAACAAATACAACCTACTTCATTGAAATGTTTTGACAAACTTCTGTCTCTTCGTCTAAATTCTTCTACATTAAATTCTTCGTAAAAATAGGCCATCGCCTATATGTAGCTAAAATCGCCAGATGTAGCGATAGCATATAAAACAATAAATAAACATATAAATCATTTATTTTAGCAATAATATTAGAAAATATCAGTTGTCTCACTAGATGCTAGTTAAATTAAGAAAAATAGGTAATATACTCACAACTCCCCACCAAAGAGCTTCGGCGAAATTTTTAAATTTGGTATCCGCTACATCTTTTTCTGCCAAATATACTAGAAATGATGCAAATATTAATCCAAGGAACCCTATGTAGAGTGTGGTTATTAGTTCCTGAAAAAATAACTTTGATTAAAATAGTTCTAAAACAAATAATATAACATAATATTAGATTTAACGTAATCGTAACACGGTATTATGATTAGTCTAAACAATGGAAATGTCCGCTATCAAACAGATACGGGAAGTTCTGAGTAAGGGATTTTTCTGGTACATTAGACAAGTTGAGTGTAATAAAAGCTGTGATTTATAAAAAGAGACATCCAGTCACTTATTAGACATGAAAAGAAAAATAAATGTTACCGTTTGTAATAGCAGCGAAGTTTACGCAAAAAATCAAGCTCTTTTCAGTTCATTTTATCTGCTGGTTTGATTACATTTTTTTTAGTTATATAGGTATGTAAAAAAGTAAGTATAAACGTAAAATTAAAATTCCAAAACTCAATAAATTTGTAAAGTTATAATTCTCTATTAAATTCAGATCGAAAATATAGATATGTTCAAATTGAAAACCAAAAGTAATAAAAACAAATCGATTGGGATAAATTTAGTCCTTAAAAGCTTTGATCTATAAATAAATTTATACTGCTAATAAGAAAAGTCATCGATAAACAAAATTAATAAGCGCGTTAGAAATGCTTGGAACAATTATAGCTATAGCAAACAATGCAGCATAAGGAATGAAAATAGGGCCGCGTCAGCCTATTAGCTTCGCATTGTGATCATGCAACTTTAACCTGGAGCGATTGTAAGCCGATATCAAGTCTCAGTTGTATGGATCGCTCCTCGCTGGAGGAAATTGCGGCGGTCTGCTAACTCATCGTAGTTATGCAAGCGCCCGCAACCTGCCAACTTATTACACCACCTAATTTTTATGTAAAGTCCCGTAATAAAAGACGCGCTTTAATTTCTCTTTCGCTAAAGGTGGTCATCAAACGATTTACTTTTATAGTTCCAAAAGAACTGGGTAAAATTATACATGTATTAATATGATTTTTATTTAAGATTGTAAGTCAGTATTTTTATTTCAAAATTAATGTTGTATTTTCTATTACATTAGAAGTCGTATTATATTATTTTTCATAGTTTTTAGGGTTCCGTTATCAAAGAGTAAAATGAGACTAGAGTCTCACTGGGGATAGATCTCCAGTGTCCAACTATCAACTGTCAACAGTCTGAATCTCATAATTTCAAAAACAGCATTCGTACATACATATATTAGTTTGTAGGTAACTATGAACTTGCATGTTCATAAGTACTTTGCGTATAGTATTGTACCTCTACTAGTGGTTGTTTACAAAACTATCGCAGTTTTGCAGAAGATTTTATAAGATTATATATTTTTTCTTTTTTTATTTGGGTCAGCAAACGAGTTATATGAGTGATACTCATATAATTTGATAAAACTTTCTTTCCACTCAAGAATGCAAATAAATTCAAATTAAGAGCAATTAATTAACTGGTTGGGCCCCAAGACCCAAGGAAATAGGTAATGGTGTCGGAGACTGTGCATAATTAATTTGCGAAAGGGATAGCGTATCCCAAGGATTCCTCTTTTCTAATCTTGCATCTATTTAATTATTTATTTCTAATTTCACCCTTGATTTATTTTATTGTTCAAGAATATCCCTAAACGTATTGATTATGGACATGCCAGTCTATGTACGTAAGTATATGTTATAGAGCTTGGTACTTTGTATATCAGATAAAACTTAACTAAAAATAAAATTATTCTTGACGTGCGCATAATCAAGTTAGCAAAGTCCATACAAACATTTCAAATGGGTATTATATACTAAGAGTAAATTTCATCATCTAAGAGGATGTTAATGTCAAAGAAACCATCTCACTACATTTTTATTTCAAAAGGATTTACTGTCTATGACAGATGGAGAATTGGACGAACAGACAGTGAGCTTTTACATTAGGAGCACGTGGACGCTTTATCAGATAAATTAATCTGTAGTCACGTTGTTAGATCAAATACATATTGGCACATATTTAAAAATTAAATTGATTAACTATTTAGGGAGCGGCGGCGTCGGCTCGAGGTACTTATATTTTTAATCAATATTCATAATTTAAAGAAAAAGAATCTTAAACGTAGCCCTTTGTATGCAGTAAACTCTCTTTTTAAGTGAAACATATTTCCATTTCTCTTTTGCATTATGTAGGGAAGGAAATAAAATTCTTCCAAGTCAATTTATTCTAGCCTTCCTATAAAAACTGCGGTCTAGCCTCATGACTATGCTAGGTTTTCAGTGTTGGTCTAGATATGGTAATTTTACGATAAACGTTTGGCTTCCCGTCTCATTTATCAAGTGGAAAGTCTGTAAATTACCACTCAAACTGTCACCGACCAGATTTCCAGCTGGTAGTAAAATTTGTACATATTTAGAATGTTTTCATATTATGTTTTGAAGGTTTAATAGTTTTTTAAGTTTGAGATTTGGATTGGGATGTATGTGTAAGTATGGGTAATATTTATTCTAACATATCATAACAAATTTAAAGAAACACGAATTGTAAGTATTTAGTACTTTTTGAGTGTATTAAAAAATCGGTTTGTTCTGTTCGTCTTTCAACTAAACTACTAATCTACCATGGTAACAAACTCGTAGGCTCGCATTACTTCTACTTAGTTACTCCTATTAAAATCTCTTCTCTATAATTTATTTTTTATTTAATTTTTCGCCGCGAATTTAGACCTCGCGAACACAATATTTTTTTACAAAATTGTGAATATTTCAAACATGACTGAACCGATTTTGATGAACCGATTTTGATGAACCGATTTTGATGCCCCATGAACTTAAAAATTTTATTCGCATATCCTACATACCTTTTAAATTTTATCAAAATCAGATTAACGCAACGATTCGAAAGTTATCTCGTTACAAACAAACAGACATACATACATACATACATACATACATACATACATACATACATACATACATACAAATAATGTATTTTTGCCCCAAGTAGAATGTTAGACCTCGCTCGCTTCGCTCGCTTGGTAAAAATGCAATAACAAACAACGACGTCGAAAAACAGGCTGTTATTTGGTAAATAGTGAGTGATACTAAACGTTACCTGTCTGTGAGCATAAACAACAGAGCCGAGTAGTTTCCAGGTGCCGCCGCGTCGGTCCATGCGCACCATGCGCAGGATCTGAAAGAAGCGTAAGCCGCGCAGCGCAGACGCCGCGAACACCTGGCCCGACGAGCCCATGCCCAAGACCACCAGCGAAGCCAAGATTGTTGTGACATCTGTCGCAAACAATGTTAATGATAAATAAAAAAAATATTGGCTGAACGAGTAGAGTCAACAAATTAAAAGCTGAAGTGATATCAACATCGATGTTCTAGTTTCATAATAAAAAATAGGAATTATCTAGGTGTAAGTTGGATTTGTCGTGTGTCGCATATACTCTGCAGTAAAATGCCTAACTGACCTGCCTAGTTGCTGTAGTTAGATATTCTAAGTGTAAGGTGTTACGCCCGTGTATGTCGTAAAACTTTGAACAAATCTCGAAGAAGTTTGCCAAATGCGGTGAGATAGGAATTAATAATAGAGCGGTAGTTGAATAATTTTGGCAGGTTCATTTTATTATCCCCAGTAGGGATGTCGTGCGGCCATGTTTGTTGGCTATCGCGGTCCGGGAGGGCTGGCTCCCCTGAGGACAGAATGACGGTCGCACGAAACTACTACCGAGGAAAGGAGGCCGAAAATGCGAAGGTCAAAGCAGATTGGTCGCACCTGAAATAGGGTCACTTCGTCACACTTTATAGATGGGACGTGACTTTTACTTGGAAATGTTGAGAATGAAAGTACCGACACTCAAATTGAACATACCTACGATATTTTTCGTAACAAATCTATTGTGTTACTTGTTTGGTTGGTCGATCTGTTTTACGAGTATTTTGATATTGGATTGTTACTTGATTTTTTACAGATACTTATGCTTATGTGGCGATGTGCGTTATGTAGGATAATGACAATCAACAATTAAAATAAGAATGTTAAAAATATTCCTCTGACAAATTTCGAAATATATCTATAGACATTTATGAAATAAGTAATTCTAAACATGTTTGATCCATAAAAAGTGTGACTATCACAGGGCCTATATAATGGACTCATTTCGGTATAGCAAAAAAAGTTGTATCACTTTGGTCTGCAGCGGCTCTTCTCGCATTAAAACTTACAATATTTTTTGCTGGGCCGTAACTCAAACAGAAACGGAATTGTACTCTGATGGAATTCTTTGTTTCTACGTTCGTACATCCGTACCGTGAATTTCCCCTGAGCCTTTATAAACGTGGCAAACTGAATTGGCATTGTTTTCCGTCACTTTAGTCATATTTTATTACCGAGCACATGTCCTGAAAATTATTTTACGCTTATAACGACGTTACGCTGAAAACAAACTAAATATATTCGATGTGAATGTTTTTCTACGTATGAGTACGACTACATATCGTTCGTAACTTTAGTAATTGTAACTTTGAAATTGTTATAGTTATTAAAAATGTATAAACAATAAGGACTTTTCTGGATTCATGGGTACCCATAACTGAACAATAATCATATTTTCTTTTATTTTATAAATATTGCCAGATAAAATTTGTAACGTATGTCTAAGGTATTCTGTATAAAAAGACATACAAAAATTTGTTTCAGAATATAATAATAATTTCCAAACTTTTATTTGTAACCACTGACTCCAACGCCTCAGTCAGGTGACAAAAATATATAGGTACTTACCATCCGTTTGTCATTGTCGGAGGGTTTTTAAATTAAACTTACCGATAATACAAAATGGTCGCCTCAAGAATTTGAGGCGTCCCATTGAGCCTTGATATCGGGAGCGGCATCCTGACGACCACAACCTGAATGAAAAATAATCGACATTACTAAGATTGTTCAGGTCGTAGAGGGTTCAAGTGTGTCCAGAGAGTGTCGCGGAAATCTAACCACCATATTAATAAGATACGAAGAAATTGTGACTTGCTTGTGAAAATTGAAATAACACTGCTCATAAAACCTAATTTTTTGTTCCGATTTCTATCATAGTCTTTGGTTTAACCTATTTAAACTAGTTCATTGTGTAGTGTACTAGTTTTGTGGGCCGAATATAAATTGTATAAGTACATTGTAGTGCATAGCATTGTTTTAAATACTGTAAGAACTTTATATTCATTACGCACATTTATCACGTTCGCGTCTCGGCGTCTATCGTAAATATTCAGCAGAACTCACTTACAATTTTCGCCTTTTTTAAAACATCGAGAATTTTCCTTTTACCTTTATCGCACCTATTTTACCCCCTCGCCTCGACATTCGGTTTGTAAATGCTCTCAAGCACTTCCATCATGTTACATCACTTTGAAACACCTAGTATTTTTGTGTGAATTCTAGCCAAACCCATTTGAATTGATATTTTAAGAACAAATAGAAGGAGCTCATATTTTGTGTACATCTTCCAATACGCAATGCACTTAATACTTTACTTTTTGACTGATATAATTGTAAGAATAGCCATCTATCTATAAGATATAAACAAGATGGCTATAACTGTCCGAAATGAAATATTAGCTTCAGCAAACCGAACGGGAGGAGGAACTGATCTCGCGAGATAAAATAGAACTTGTTTGTTTTATTATACAAGGTAAATATTTGTTTCATAAACGTTTATGAAATCATTTATCCGCAAAGTAAATAAAGATGTGTTCTTATTTCATACCACCGGCCTAGCATCGTCTATTAGACATCTTTCTGTCAAAATATGAATTTATTTATGTTCATCATTTCCCGGTTTATTTGACAGCAAGCGCACAGCGTATTTATTAGAATAACTTTTGATGAATATATCTTGATCGGCAAATAGATAAAACGTGTAATATCTTTTGGTTTTATCTAACCAGCCTTTATTAAATATTGGTGAAATATTGGGTGGAAGCGTTAACAAATAAAAGCAATGTAATTTTTACTCATCATCTAAATATAAAATCTCAAAAAGAAGAAACAATTTAAGTATATATAAACAGGCTAACAGATCGATAAGCATTTCCTAACCATGACTATACTTATAAAAAAATAAAAGGGAAAATAAAGGAGTGAAAGCTCGTTGAAGAGAGCAATCCGTCTACATTGAGTGACGAATCACTTTACGCGCGGAAAGCTCTCAGAGCTTATCTACGAGTGCGTCACTGTTGTTTCGGTGTGTTTAATGTTAACCTAGTAAAGCATTTTGTAGTATATTTATTTTTAATTTAATGATTCCATAATTACTAAGATCACATATTAGTAAATGTTTTGTGACAAAACCAATTACATCATCTCTCTAATCTGATTGATTTTCCGTAAGTTTAATAAGCGGCTTGACCGATTTTGATCCTACTGAATAAACATGAAACATTTCATTAAAAATAGGTTAAACTGTTTCGAAGGAGTATGCTAATAAAACCGTCTCACGAGAAATTATATATCAGCTTTTTTATATATCAGATTAAAATTATCACCTTAGAAAGAATTCGATTGCAAACCAGATGACCACAACAGTTTCCATGTAGAAGAGGACGATCCCAGCTTTGGCTTCGTATTCTTCGATGGTGGAGAACACGGACAGCGACAGACACATGAACACCATCAGGAACCTGCAACCATCGTTACCTTATAGTATAAAAATATTTTGGTCTGGAGGCTTTGTAGTAATAAAGGACGATGAACAACGAAGGTGCCCCAAAATCTCACCAACTACCTTATTATCCGAATAAAAATATTGTGGACTGAAAAAGCAGTAGCTGTCTTCACTTTCATTGCGGGTAAATAAATGCATATACGCAATGTTTACTAATTTTTCAACAATATTATTATACTTAGACGCACATAAAATCGATCATTCTCCCTAGATAATAACCAAATCCATAGAGGATCTTCACAGTAGGTTTTTTGACAGACTGGATTTATTTAGGAGTAGCATTCAGTCAATATCGGTGTCTATACACCATGTCATCATGCAGTCACAACAAGCTGCCTCATACCGATTTTGGCTTATCTACGCGTGTAAGTGGTCTCTCCGATATATAGGTTTAATATTTTAAATTTTAGATCTTGTGCATTTATTCAGATTCCATATGCTTCAACAAATTATCGAAATAATACTTTTCTCCTGCGTGCGAATAATAGTGTAAATAATCTGGTTAGTAATTCTGATATTGATATGTTTAACTGTAGTGTGTCACCGATAAGATGCTATTTAACGCGGCAATTCTTTCAAAATTAAGTTGTAGTTTTGTGGTGTTTATATCTTGATTATGTATGGTCTACTGTGTCGCATGATGCTCTAATTTCGTTTTTATCTAAGTACTAGTTTTTGCCCGCGGCTTCGCCCGAGTGAATTTAATAGCAAAATCTCAGTATTTTTTTATCGTGTACTCTGTAGGACTGGTAAACATATTTGATTCAAATTCGCATTTTCTCTCATCTTTAGTTCAATTTCCTGTTTCTCGTGTCTCGTCCCGCAAACTTTTCAGAAAAATCTGAAACACGTATTCATTACTTTGTTGTAAACAACCAAAATCCAAACTTTAAATCACTAACTTCAACGGTGCAATGGTCACGAACTTTCATATTTACAGTTTTTCACCCTTTTCACCCCCTTCGGGGTAGAATTCCCAAAAATCCTCTCCTAGCTCACAAATTTCAGCTTCCCGCCCAGCAGTTTCGGGTATATGTAGACAACGTATACCCGAAACTGCTGGTCAGTCAGTCTGTCAGTCAGTCAATCAGTAACGGAAGAGTTTTATATATTTATATATATATATATACATACTGCGCCTACAATGCGCCTCTGTTCCTCTCTGTTCCTCTCTACTCCAAGGCAGGCTAAGTAATATGCCCACTATTGGTCCATATGTATGCACAATTGTATTATTTTATACTAACATTGTTTTTATGGGTAATAAGTAATAAATAAAATTACCTTGTGCACGACATAAGTATCAAGTAAAAATCTTAAGATTTCGTTGCGGGCTATGACCGCGCTCTGCGTTACACCGCGAGCCGCCGTCGCCGCGTGCCGTGTTAGACAAGATAAAAGTATCTAGGTACCTACTTAATATAATTCGGCGTGTGTATTTTTTAATTTCACGATTCTATTAATTTAATTTATGTGATGTAAAGGACAAAATTTATCTTTGTGAAATTCTATTGATGATGAAATAATCTCAATATTTACTCAATACGTTTAATCATAGGAATTATTATGCTTGTGTAACAATAATTGTAAAAATGCACCTTATAATTTACATATAAAATGCCTTATAGATACTTAATTATAAAAGATAGATAGTATTGTATCGCGGACATTTTTATGGATCTACTAAAAACCTGCGTGTGCATGTATAATTAAATTTTAAAACAAAAGTTTTTGAAATCGGTTTGGTAGCTTCGGAGATTACCCGCCTCAAACATACAAACTCACAAACGCTTAACTCTTTATAATATTAGTATGGATATGTTGATTGATCTGGCTGTGTATTTCAAAATAAAATTTCGGAAGTACTATATATATATATGCGCTATATATATATATATATATATATATATATATATATAATTTTGTCTGAGCGAAACCATAGCGCGTTTTAAAAGTTTTGGTGGCGCCATCTATTATCTATATGTTCAAAACTAAAATATAACAAAATGAAATTGAAAATTGATACCTTCTAATTATATCTATATCAGACTTTCATCGATAAAAAAAAAAGTTTATATTCTGTTTACACCTTTCAACAAAATTTTTAAGTAAATCGACTCCGTGGATTGTTATTTTAATTTTCCTACAGGACCCTCCTCATTTTCCGGGATGAAATGTCTGTAATATGTTAACCCGGGTTTCCGAGGAATTATTGATTCATAGTTAGTTTTTCAATTATCCTACCAAATTTCGAGCAAATCGGTCCAGCAGATTTTGAGTGATGCGCTTACAGACAGACAGACAAAAATTTCCAAAACTATATTTTCATCATCTGTATCAGTAACTAAGTATATTCCATGAAGAATTAAAAAAAATTAAATCTAATGTACAAATTTGCCATTTCTTCCATTTTATTATATGTATTGATTGATGATGGTATATGTATCGATGATATTGATTTCTGTAATTACCAACGGGAACCTATTCTTGTAACCCATTGATATATATCTAGTTTTTAAGAATGCAAGTTGTTGGTTCTCCTTGAACATATTAAAGTAAAATAAATATTCTTAAGATCGCCACTGAACTCTAAGCTTACACATAAAAGCATACGATGTATTTTAATTTCCCAACTTCATATACACTTACAAGAATCTGCTTGATTAATGCTACATCACGTTAACGGTAATTTCCAAGCTTAGCTCTCTTAATTGAATTTAGTAGGGTTCATGGAGAGTCGCTTGAATAGGGACATAATTACTTACGTACATCTGTATGTTTAACTTGGAACACCCAGTTAGTCAGGAACTCAGTAAATAAATATGAACTTCTTTTGTATTTCGTTAGCCAATAAAAGTGTTTTGTGACTGGCAATATAGCTAGCCGATAAAACGTTCAAAAAACATGAAGATAGGCTTGTTTACAAATAGGAAAAGTGGGTTAATGTTTGCGGGGGAGGACTTACACAATCATATGATAGAGGACAGCCTTTACACCCCTTGGCCGTTCGAGGAAGTTGTAGAACTTGGACTGTAGGCGGCGGTATCGCGCGTCGCGTCGCGTAGCGCGGTAGCTCAGCGGCTTGCCGAGCAGCGACATCCGCGGCGTCGCCAATCGGTTGCCGCCAACCTTACTCTCGCTGCAACCAATCATACCAACATTTTAACTCTAAACAAATAGCTTACATGAGCTAGTAGCAGTAGTAGCGAACTGCGCGAATTCCATTGTTCTCTGAAACGCATCTGTTAGTTTCAGTTCTGCCAAATGCCAATGAAATCACAAACCTATTGAATTGAATTAATTGCTTCAATTGATTATTTTAGTACGAATGACCAACACAATACCCTATGAAGGTACTATAATGGAAGGTAACATTAAAATATTGAATGATTTCATTTATTTTAAGCAGTAGTAACTAGTTCTAAAACAAACTGCCCATTAAGCTACCTTAACTTAGCTATACTACTATATCCAATACAGACCAACAGATCATTATCATTCGATTAGAAGCAACATCAATCACCTAATTTACTTTAGTGGACATTAATTGAAATCCACGTAGTATAGTGAGTAGTCTCTAACTGATTATGTTGGCTTAGTTATATTAAAAATGTGTATTTAGATATAGTAAAATTGCATATCAATTGGTATATCAATTTGTATCATTACAAAGCCACTTTTGAAATGACGTTTTTAAATTATGTGAGCGTGCGCAACATCTGAACAAGTCGAGCTGAAAAATTCTTCTTTCAATCTCTTTTCAATTTGTTCTTACATTTTCGAAAAACGACGAGCAATAAACGACAAGTTTGGTGCGAACTGTGCCGCGACATTGTACTAGTTCGCGGGAAACCGTCGCTAGCTAACTGGTGCGCTTCAGTTCCAATTGAATTTTCCTATTTAACACTAACATATTGGAAAGCTTGTAGAGCGTACCATAAATGTTGCCATATGGAATTGCATTTTGTTTCCCGAATATTCACGATACACTTTGAACTAACATCAACTATGTCACTACATGAAAATATTGGTTAATGCAAACAAAAATGGCGTTAATTACAGCGTCACATCCACGTTGCGGCTAGAATGAAGCTCTTTCTGAAAAATGTCATAGAAAAGTAAAAGAAAATTACTAAGTATTCCCCAACCGGTAATTTGAAACTAAAATGAAAATAAAAATTATTTTAAATATTTTATGCGTTATTTTAGGACTGAATTGCAAATAAGTAGCGATCGTTAGTATTTGCCACAAAATAAGAAGTTGGTACTCTATGTACCTAAGTGTATTAATTTTATCTACCTAACTAAAAACGATGTCTGTTATCTGTACTTATTTTATTTATTTAACTTACCTACCTAAAATAATGCAAATAAAGTGTATCATATAACAAACTTTATTACTTTGCCTAGTAAGTACTACTACTTACTTAATTTGTGGACTAATCTAGTTAACCTTAACTGCGTTTTAATACTTATTTGTAAACCTAATCAAATGTTTAATCCTTTTGAAAGATAATAAAAAACCATTGCTGAATTTATATAAGATAAAGCTTTAAAGTGCAAGACAAACGTTTGTCGGTATCACATCCACGATTCGCGCCATGGTTACGAAATTGCAAACATACGAAACGTCCGCCCTTACCTCTATCTGTGCCTCTATATACAGCGAGGTTCATGTCCAATTTACACTTATAAATGCTAACGCCTTGTTCATATATATACATATATAGCTTTATTTTTTTTTGATGTATTAAAATACAAACTACAAAATAATAAATTAAGATATTGAAACTATGTCGCACATCGGCGAAAACCTAAGAGTAAATTTCTATCCAATCGTGTAGTTCGAGACTGGAACAAACTCAATGAGAATGTTGTCACTGCACCTTCAGTCGACAGTTTTAAGAACAGATTGGATAAAATCTCCAAACTTCAAGTCACTTCAACACGCACGAATCAGCTTAATGAGCTGCTAGTGTGTTATAAATAAAATAAATAAATACAAAAGATCACAGTGTGTTATTTTAAATTATTAATTATTATTATATATAAACGACTCATTAATCTGTTTATATGAAAACTATAGAAGTTGTAATTCATTGTTGGTGAAATTTTATTTAACATTATTTTAAAATTATATAACCACATTTTTTGCAATATTTAAAAGTAGTATAGGTAGGCACCTAAAAGTGTAGAAACAGATAAGGAAGGACGAGCGTTGAATGGAAAAATCCTGACATAGCCTTATCAAGAATTTGACATGTATTCGAAATCAGATGAATTATTTGTAAGCATTTATTGACCGAGTAAACATTTAGGGCGTCGCGTATGTTTTCATTAAACTTGTTGGACGATTCGATACTTGGGTCCAATTGATCCAATATTAATGAAAGATAAACTAGATTAGATTGGATAAGTTTGAACTTCCAATGTGAGCAGACTACGCTTGACCAAAATAAGACGGTATTCAATATCAAGAAATAAATATTGAAAACCAACCTTGTTCTCAATATTTTTTTCTAAATTTATCATTTATAAAATCTGTGTATAAAAACAGTTGGTTGCAGTTGGAAACCACTGATGTATGTGGCGAATTATATAACCCAGTTGCACCATTGAGTTCATCCAGAAAAAAATGTGTTACAACTATAAACTAACCATGAAAATCATTGTCATCACAACTTTTAACAGCATTATCAAGAAGAAAAATTTGTTCTGGTTCTCAAAAAGGCGCTCGGTTCTTAATAAGGCTTGATGTTTTTTCCTCACTTCGTGTTTACGCTTAAAGCCACGGATACACTAGGGGACAAATGGAGCAACATGTTGCGGAACATGTTGCTCAACAACTACGTGGAATGTGCCGAGATACATGTCGCGGAACATTTTGTCGACCACACTTCTCAGTGTTTATAGAAATGTCGCCCGAGGAGGTTGTGGCTATTAGTGCTGCGTACATAGTAATTATATCGAGTGTGTTGAAACGTAAGAGAAAGAGAAGGTGGTGGATGCGGAATTTCTTATTACAACGAGAAAGAAGAGTAAATATTCTAAGTGATCTCCGAATGTCTGACGGATCGTTTGTGAATTTTACTCGCATGTCATCATCTGATTTTGAAACTTTGTTGCAAATGATCGCATCTTCCATAGCCAAACAGGATACAATATTACGAAACGCTATTAGTCCTCATATCAGACTTGCCATTACATTGAGGTACTTGTCGACTGGAGATTCTTATGCTTCTTTGTCGTACACTTTTCGAGTGTCAAAACAACTGATACGTAAAATAGTACCAGAAGTTTGTAAAGAACTGATAAATAAATTGAAGATATGTGTAAAGGTAAGTTAAAGAAAACGCATATATTTTATTTATAATTGTATTTTAATCTTCAGTAAAATAAATTTTAAAGAGTACGAGATGGATATAGCGACCAACGTAAATTAATTAGTATTAGTGCCATCAATGCTATTAGTGTTCGAGGAATCCATAGTTTCAAGTATATCTTGTATAATATGCTCTTCAGAAGGCTCGGGGCTAATATCACTGGATGCAGTGCTATAGCCCTGTTGAACAACTGGCTGGCTTTGATTATTATAAATTGTACGGTATTTTCCTAAGCGTGCATCTAATAAAATATTATTAATATAATATTTAGCCATAATTACACTGTGTTCGTCATTTAATGCACGTAACTCAGTTCCTACGTACTGTCCATAAACATCGAATTCATCTCGGGACATCATTCTGTTTTTAGCAGCATGCAGAACTTCATAAGCCTCCTCTAATCTATCTTCATTGGGGTGGCTCCTCTTGCGAGTTGGTCGCGACGATGAAGGTGTTGGTGCAGGGGTTGTAGGTTGCTCTGCTTGATCAATGGTAGATTGCGATTCTAGTTGATGAGGAGATTGAAATTCTGGAACGGTAGATTGAGACTGTAGAACGACATCTTCATCCGGAGACGAAATCGTGTTTTGGCTTTGTGGACTCTGAAAAATTAATGATATAAATATTAAATCAATTATTATAATAAGGATAGACTATAAAACACGTATTGTATTATTTCAAACATCTGTTAGACATGAATCCTTAATTATTAGTACGTAAAAATAGTATTTAATGTTTAATAATTTCTTTACAGGTCCCAGCTACTGCAAATGAATGGAAAGCCAAGGCTAGAAGCTTTGAAAATATATGGAATTTTCCGCATTGCGTTGGATCTATAGACGGTAAACACGTTTTGATCCAAGCTCCTTCGAATTCTGGAAGTGACTATTTTAACTATAAAGAACAATTTAGTATTGTCCTATTGGGTATTGTCGATGCAAATTACAATTTTATCTATGCAAATTGTGGTGCTAAAGGAAAATCTTCTGACAGTGGAGTATTCCAAGAGACTGCTTTTTATAAAGCTTTGGCTGATAACCAACTCAACTGGCCGACTCCAGACCCAATACGACAAGATGGGCCGAATATGCCTTACGTACTTGTAGGAGACAGCGCCTTTGCACTGACAGAAAACATGATGAAGCCATATCCCGGTAATCATGACGTGGGTACAACAAGACGCATTTTCAACTATCGACTGTCAAGAGCTAGAAGAATTGTCGAAAATGTGTTCGGTATCTTAGGTGTTGTATTTCGTATATTCCGAACTCCCATAACCATCCTACCCTGTAATGCTGAACTTGTTGTAATGGCGTGCATATACCTCCATAATTTTTTAAGGCGAAATAGTCAATCGAGATCACTGTACAACCCACATGGAACTTTTGATTCTGAAAATGTGGATCACGATATTTTAGAAGGATCTTGGCGCAGAGAAGCTGGCTCTGTTAATATGTCGAATTTAAATGCTATGGGACGACGCTACCCTGAATCTGCTATGGAAATAAGAAACAAATTTGCTGAATATTTCATGAGTGAAGAAGGACGTGTTCCCTGGCAGAATAATTTTTAAATGAATAAACTAGTATTGTACTATATTTTTTCTTTTAATGTTATTGAACAACGTCAATCCTTTTAGAAGTGAAGTCTTGTGGGTGAGGTGTGTACAAATCTTAGTTAATGTAAATAATACATATTATATTAGTAGTGATAAGGTGAAATAATAATAAAATAAGTGATAAGATAAAAAAATACAGCATCATATGGGCAGAAAAAAGGAAATAGAAATAGAAGAAAGTTTAAATTAATAAATTAAGTATGTATAAATTTAGCTACCCGTGCGAAGCCGGGGCGGGCCGCTAGTAAATATAAATAAATTAGAAATAAAAAAGCATAACTTACGTTTGTGTCCAAAGTGTCCAAGCTTCCAGACGTTGTGGCTCCCTTTAGCAAAAATTTCATTGCATCATACGCAAACCATGCACTGGACTTCACGTCCTCTCGTCCACTGCCAGTAGTTTTTGACGATTTCACTTTCTTCCTTTCTCGGACAAATTGCGAACGCAGGGTATGTACTTTGGCTTCTATTTCTTTTCTAGGCAATTTAAGCGCCTTGGCAATATCCTCCCATGCATCATTTTTCTTTATTTTATTTCGATAGTCACGGTGTGAAGTATCCCATAACAAGTCACGACTTTCGTAAAGCTCAATAAGCAAAAGCACGGTATCATTTCCCCACACAACAGACATTTTAAAGGCACGTTGCGTACGCGACTATACTCGGTGACAAATGCCGCAACACTGACGCGGGACACATGCGCTCGCTCACGAGGCGGGAGCAAGCAACATGCCCCGCGTCACGTACAATGTTGTGGGTCATGTTGCGGGACACTATGCAACGTTGCAGCGTCACGTATATTTTGTGTTGCGCGTCATGTTGCGGGACAAAATGTTCCCTAGTGTATCCGGGGCTTAATACACACATGCGGAAGAACTGTGTCGCGAGGGTGGCTCGAATGGCGGGATTTCGGGTACAATGAAAATGAGTGCTTCATAAAAATTTCTTTGTTCCAACCAATTGAGTAGAAGGTTTTACAAAAAAGTCGTATATTACAAAGGTCATCGCAATTTTCGAGAAGAGCGAAATAAACGCAGTTATTTAATAATGTATACTTAAGCTCTACATTTTCAAATTTATCGCTAATGGATTGAACTTTGTACCGTGCAGTATTGTTATATATACATATATATATGTTAGGTTGGTATGGTTAGGTTAGGGTCCACCCCCCCCGACGGGTTCCCATCTTGTCGCGATGGTGGGGCTTAGTAACCGGGGGGGCTTGTCTGACACAACCAGCCACCCCGGTGAACCAAGAGGAACCCAAGGACTTTGGTGGGTGCTCTGGGCCTGGTGGATGGTCCCCTCGGTAGTACTGCCATTGGCTGGTGACCCGCCACCAGCCTTTGGATGTGGAAACTAGAGGGGATCAGAGGTGGGGTCGCGGGGGTTTGTCCTCCGCGATCACAGCGCGGCCGTGGCGCTGAACACGGTGCGGTGGGGCCGCAGGGGAAGAGGAGAGTCGGTATGTCTCTCGACGATCCCCCTGTCCTCTGCGGCCGAAGGGTGGCTGCCTCTGTATCGGGCGCAATGTGTGGGTGTCACCTGCCTATCACCTCTTGCACCCGTACAGAGGCAGACTTGGGTGCCCTGTGGCACCCAGGATTTTGTTGTGTGTGTCCTGTGTGTGTTGTGACCGCTGGTCCTTTCGGTGATGCCCGCTCCCCCCGTCAGCTTTTTGACTGGTGTGCGGAGTGGGCTTGATAGTCCGCGCCATAAGGGGCGGGTGGTTAGCACTTGTGCTTGCTGCCGCCCGCCCAGGTCGGGGCCGAAAGGCCGGCCGGGGGGGCGTCGCGGTGAAATGCCTAGCGACCCCATGACGTCCCCCATAACGGCAGCGTGAAAACGCCCCAGGGGTTTAGTGGGTAGGCTGGGCCGACTCTCAGGAGTCCCACACTCAGTGCATAACAAGCATTCCCCTGGGTAAACAAAAAAAAACAAAAAAAAGGGTCCACGCACAAGGGGTGCTACAGTCAGGAAACCTCCACGTTGGCTCGATTATTTGAAAGTTTGCTTCTGTCACTCGATCTTTGATTCGGTGATAGCGGCGGCTGACAAGTTATTGGGCTGGTGGACCCTGGGCGACGGTTAATAACTCACCGTTTAGGGGTCTTGTTAGCCGTTGGCAAATGTCCTGGCAAACTGGTCGGGGAGCCAATTGGCTCAGTGGCTGTGAGAGAAGGGGGCTAAGCCCTCTACTCTCACAGCCGTGGTAGGGGTGGCGG
Source organism: Plodia interpunctella (assembly GCF_027563975.2). Lineage (NCBI taxonomy): Eukaryota > Metazoa > Arthropoda > Insecta > Lepidoptera > Pyralidae > Plodia > Plodia interpunctella. The sequence goes on from NC_071295.1 coordinate 6,332,854, forward strand.
GGGGAGAGGAGTGTTGGTATTACGGTGCGCCCCTCTCCCTGTCCTCCGCGACCAGTCGCGGCCATGGCGCAAACATGGTGGTCGGTGGGGCCGCAGAGGAGTAGGATTGCCGGTATTACGGTGCGCAGCTGTCCCTATCCTCTGCGGCCGAATAAAACGGAGAGCCGCTGCCTCTGGTCTGCTTCCAGACTGGATGGCATGTGACGTGGTAGAATGTTCGCGATCCCATGGCGCCCCCAATAACGGCCGGTGCGGAAACGCCGCAGGGGGGTTTAGTGGGTAGTCCGGGCACGGCCCGGGAGTCCCACACTCAGTGCGTAAATGCATTCCCCCCTGCGTAAACAAAAAAAAAGGGTCCACGCACAAGGCTGATTTTCATTTATTCAAAATTAAAATTTAACGTGTTCAAAAATATTTCTATGGATCGATATTATTGACAGTTTGAGCCGTTTCATTTTATTCCGCAGTTTGAATGAAATACTTAGCTCTACCATACCACTTCTTATCGCCTAACCTGGCTGTTGCCTGATTGATAAAGTACAACTATCTAATACTATTTAATTGTTTATTAGTTAGTTACAAAGAACGAGCCAAATAATTGTTGAAGTTGACCATGACCGAAATCGGTCGGATATCATCATCTCAAATTAATACTATTTGTTTATAAAGGAACGCAATAGCAAAGAACAAAATATATCAAATACATTTTACCAACAATTTAGTCGAGCCATGGCTTAGACCCAATATCTGAATATAAAACAAAAGCTTTGTGTAAAGAAAACATCTGAATATATTCTTGTTCATCATTAGTATGACGCAATCCTTTTGATAAGTGAATTAGATTGTGTACTGGAAGTAGTGTTTAAATTATTAGATTAGTAGTTCTCGTGAAAATAATTTTTCAAGATGGCCATACTGAATTCTAATATTATAAATTTTCTCTTTCATCTGAGTACACATAGGCTGCGTATCAGCCACAAACGTGGATCAAGGCTTTCCACCTCTTTCTTCTCCACTTCACATTAAAATATTATTATGGGTTAATGTCCAAACCAGCATTCCCTTGTGTACCTATTCAGCAGATTTCTTTGAATACAAAGACATAAAATAAGCATCAATGTGCAACCATTTTGAATGTTAATAGTTATTTAGTTACAAACTAGAATAAATAATATGTACATTTTTATAAGAGCAATTTATCGAAAAAGTTACGGCGTTAAAACTTTGATGAAAATAGCGAAAATTGCCTATCTAATATATATTATTTTTTTAATTTTTACATATACCAGTATTAGAAATTAAATATAAACTAAGGGAATGTACTTTTACGAAACCTCTGTGTATAACCGTGGTATAAAACCATATCGTTTGGTACAACAGAGTTAATTTGTTCATTAATTATTTCGCATTTGCCGTTGAGTTAATAGGCCATTAACACTCCATCTATATAAATAGGTTACTTAAAGTTTATAATGAAGAAAATTCTATTTTATTACGGTGAACCTTGTTATGGATCTAAGTTTTCATGGTCTGATTCCAAGCAGTGTAGCTACTTGATCAACATGAAATTTCAATATTTTTCATGATTACCCAACCAAGTTCTCAAAATGTTTATTCTTTAATAAAAGGTATGGTAGGCCCCTTTATATATTTTTCTTTTATCTCTCTCAAGTGTCCAGGGCAAACACAACTTACAGATGAGTTTGCGCCAGAGTTTTTGGGGATAATCTTAGAAAATCTTGGAAAAGTGGTTTTAAGACCAGCCATGTATTCAGCATCTTTGTTCTATCAAAATTATTGACCGTCAACAATATAATTAAATTTGCTTTTTATTATTTGAAGGACCACTGGATTGTATTATACAGTTTTATATTCACATGATTAGTCTTACTAGTATAGGTAACTTTGTACTAACATTCATTCAGTTATAAAGGTTATTGTAAGGTATATAATAAGTAGCCATCTTCGTAATCTACATACAAACGCATGAAAGGCTTAAGAGTGTACGCTGGGTACAAAAAAGTTTCCTATTAGTTATAGTGATAAACTAATGGATTTTTTATCGAAGAATCATGCAGAGTGGATCATTTTGTAAGTATGTTTCGGATTATTGGTAGCTATTTATCGTAAGTAATCGATCAAAACTGGAAAGTGCCCAAAATAGAGTGTGAGACACGCGAATGGTAAAATAGTACAGTGAACAGATAAATCTTTAACTTCACCGTATGGAAATCTATCTACTGCAAAATAAAAATGAAATAAATTGTTTGGATTGTTAACATAGAGTGGGTTAAAATTTTGAACCAATATTGAAATAAAATAAATTGAAATTATGTTTTACTACGATAGAGCTACAATATTAGATGGAAAAATATTTAAGTAGTTACCTATGACGTATAGCATCTTCGTGTACGCGAACTCGCCTGGTCGGTTTCATTTTCACCTAAAGATTTGATGCCAATGAATGTTATGTTAGTTGTACTGTGTTACTTACATAAACTTACAATATATTTGATTTTGATCGTGTCTATCCGCTTTATTTCGGGTCGTGGCGGCAAAAACAAAGACAATCCCTTGGTACCCAGCTCATGCATTATGTATTTGAGAAGATAAGAGAGAAAGTCAAGTATTAACTAATACATGTAGCTCTATATAGTTGACGGTTCGTAGAGTATATATCTTATAAATTATTCAGCTGTTTAAATTTTAGGCTGAACCTCAAGGTCAAACGTCTCTACATTTGACCCTCTGGTCAGTTAAGTTATAAAGTGCTATTTTAACCGCTAAAATTTATAATTGTACAAAAGTGTTACTGATCGCCACTCTGTAGATTTAAAAAGTTATTGAGAATTTTTGTGTTGAATCACAAACCAATACTTGAAAAATCAAAGAACAATTTGTTTCCCAAATAGGATAATAATTGTGTTTATTGTTGAGTATTGTGAAAACGAAATCGGCATGTTGGCGGCGGCGCACTGGCGCTAGCTGCCGTCATATTTTAATCACGTAATGTAATGCGAAAAATCTGTTCGAAGTTGCCTTCGTTTAATGGTAAAATATCGATCCAAATTATAGAAGGGTACTCTGTACGCCATTCACCATTATAGGAATTAATATATGTACAAAGGACATTAAAGCACAATGCGATATCGATGAGGCATGCTATTAATTTAACAATTTACCTATTTCACTGGATACAATCATTAAAACGACACACAGGTATTGAACAGTGGGTATTTAGCGACTTCGTGCAAAAATCGAAACATGAGACATTACGTACCTTAAAATTTACAGCCAATCTAAACAACTGAAAACTGACATCCATAAATATTTACATTCCGGTAGAGGTGAGACGCGTGATCGCGTGCGTTTTTGTGTACGAGCTAGAGTCGTCGGGGTAGTTCGGGCTGGTCGCGGCGCGGCGCGGCAGCAGCGGCGGCGACGGCGGCTCGGCGCGAGCTGGGCCGACCCGGAGCGCCGGCATAACACCCGCCAGTCATGAGCTCGGCGGCCGCGCGTGCGGCTCGAGCGCGCTGCGGCGTGGCGCGGATTGCGACTCGACTGACGCGTCCGCCGCCGCCGCCCGCCCGCCCAGCGCCCTCCGCTCCGCCCGCCCTCCTCTAATTCTAATTGTTGGCCACCTCCGACGATCCAGGTCATCGTACCTGCATTTAAATTTTTCCCTGAACGAAAAACCCGGTTATAATTTGCATATTTAATAGATATTCAGCTTTGTTCAAAATTAGGTTGTTGTTTAGATTCATAAAAAGTAAGTGAATAATTTGATCATTTATTCAAGAAGATTGAAGGTATGCATTTGTGGAGCTCTGAAACGAAATCCCTCGGGGATATATTGCAAAGGGCAAATTAGATTGTAGCGATATGTATCTACGAATACTAAGTCTGATCAACTACCTAGTTACTTATGTAAATAAATAATATAAAGTGTTATTCCTTAGTAGTAACAAAATATTCTGTGTACGACGACGTTTGGGAAAATGTGATAATGTGGGTAGACGAAGAGTCTCGAGAGAGCAGATAATAAATATCGACCGAATCGAAATTTAGTGGCGTATAGTAGTTATTGTTAAAACACTTCCTATAGCTATGATTGTAAATCTATGATAACTTAATTACTGAATTGAGACGCATATTGTAGGTATATTAATTGTAAAAATGTTGAATCCAATCATTAATTTAACATATAAGTATTTTCAAAAAACTTATTATCTGGTTCGTAAATACCGGGCGCTTTACTATATAATGCGCCTAATGGAAATGGTTACAAAAAGGGACAATGGGCGGTGGTGCAATCAATTGTCCGTAAGTCATTTGCAGACAACGCGTGCGTGAAGGCTCTACAACGAAGAACATGGGCTACAAAGTCATACATATACAATAGTGGGACGTAAACTGTGTACAAATCTGGCTATGTGAAACTTTTCGAAACTTATCTTAGAGGTTGTAATGATTTAGAAACACGATAAACTATTAAATAACAAACTAACCACGGTACTTAGGAATTTAATAATAATAATTTCTTTATTTTTAAAACCACATGCTTTAAGCATATAATTGCCTGTGCCAGGTGACACCGCTCTTCCATAATCCAAACCAGTACAAACTCACAATCCATAAAACTAAATTTATACTATATTATACAGGTCTGTCTGTATATATATATATATATATATATATTTCATTTTCCACCTTATTTAGATTTTTTCTTTTTTTCTAACCATATTTCATTTTTTCTTTACATTCATAAAATGATATATTTGTTTTTAATATTTTATTATATAATAGGCTTGAGCGCTTTTCATATTGAGTGCTAGCAAATACTGTTCTTGTTACCTGGACACTCGCCACTATATCTTTCCATCTTTTATTTTGTGATTGTGGGTCATAGAATAGGAATTTCTATAGATGTGAATATTTTCGAATCTCATTTGAGAGGTTCTCGTGATCCACTTTATAGAGTACTAACGGCCCATCTCGGCTTCACTCGGGTAAAATCGTAATAAATTATACACCCTTACCTTTCTCAGAAATCACACTATCTATTGGTGAAAACCGTATAAAAATCCGTCCGGTAGTTTATGAGTTTATCGCGGTCATACCATATTTTTTATAATATGTATATAAGTACTAGCTGTTGCCCTCGGGAAAAGGTAGAACACTCGCCAATTCACACCAAAAATCACCTCAACCCAATGTTCCGTTTTGACGTGAAAGAAGGACAAACAACTTTCATATTTTTAATATCAGTGTGGAATTATGGATATAGACTATAAAAATTGTGAGAAAAATTGTTGTATATAAAAGTTGTGAGTCGAGGGTGTTCACAATGCTTCACTTCCGCAAGAATTTTTGTCAAAACTATTATTTATGCTATTTCAGGTTTCATTCTTATTTTAAGTTTATGTAAGTACCTACATTTTCAATTAAGTATCTTTTCGTTCCAGGAAGTTTTCGCTAGTAAATGCGTACCAAATAACAATTCATTCTGACGAATTTTCACTTGTTTTATATAGTTAGTAGAATCTCCACATCATCCATTTTAGAGTGAGTGATAGTTATCACAAGGAGAATGTTTCGTCCGCCTGCGCGTTCGTGAGATAGCTATGATGATAATGGCTCACAAGAGATATGTTAACTGCTACTCAGTCAGGTGTCTGTAGCAATAACATAAACGTTTATTTTTAAACCTCTCATTCAGTTTTCAAACTTTTGAAATGAACTAAATGTAAAAACTAATTTGATTTTATAGTAGGTTTAGTTATTTTTTGTGTTACAATTAAATGAGACTGGCAGTAGGTGCTAAGTATTTTTGTCAATTTATACACTTATATTTGCGTGTGCCCCTAAAACCTTTTATATCGTCCCAGACAAGTTTTTGCCAATTTTATATAGGTACTTACTTGCTAAAATAGATATAACTTGTGTGTTTGTGAAATGCTGAGGTTTCCTCAAAGCGATCATGCCACATTCAGACACTGTCTGCTTATTAGTTGTTTGTTTGTTATAACTAGATTGCTAAACAAATATGATATATCAAGATAGGTATTCGTATTATGTACCTATGTATCTACTTAAGTACGTAATAAATATAGTAGTAGTATAGTATAGTATATATATATATGTATATAAGGATAATATATATATGTATATAAGGATGGAGATCCTTACGGACCCTAAACTATTTTTTAAAACTGAGTTTATTTTGTTTGTTTCTTTATGATATCTTACCATATTCCAGTATAATACTTCTTATTTAAGATGGTCTGATTCTAATAAGGTTGCGGTGCAAAGTGTAGGAGAATAAGTTTCTTACAAAAATGTCATATTCATACACACTTTTATTGCCGTCAGAAGATCTTGTTTCATTTAAGACCTGAAAAAAAATGTTCGTGCGGACGTATTTAACATGCAAGATTTATAGTATAACTATAACGTATTATAACAGGGCTAGTAAACAGTAGGAACGTGGACCCTGAGCTACGACGCTTTGCGTCTGCGAAAGAAAACGATAAAATGAGAGATAAATATGTATATATAAATTTGTAAATATGCATATAGAGATTTTAAAGATGCTTTGAATTTTAATTTATTAAAATATCTCATTATGTGGATTTTATTTGTAATGTGACTTGTGATGTAGTGACCACCAACTTTTGCATATTTTAATAATTTTATAAAGCAAATACATAATGTTTTTTTATTTTATTAGGTACATTTCTTTTCATATGAACAAATTTATATATAGGTACATAGGTAATTAATTTGTTTTTACAAAACCGCTATGATCCTCTACCATCCCTGTACTTAATCGAGCTATTGCAATAAAAATATGTGCTCGAGTTTAAAGAAAAGAAATAAGTATGTACTAGTTATGAACGATTTCTTATGTAACGTTCAATAAGTAGGTACTGTGTATCCATCCACCAACCCATATTACATATCTTCATCCTCACTGCTTTCAGAACCAAACGATTCCGAAGTCTGGAAGTGTGGTCTGTCATGCGGAAATATCAAATGGTTTCCGCTATGGCCGTCGCCGGGTTTTGAACGGTTTTATTGCTCTTACATTTGTTTTTACACATGTAGAAACATACGGAGCTGTCTCTGGACTCTCCTTTGTAGAATAAAATCGAAATGTGGATTAAAATGTATATTCGTCCACTTAATACTTATAAGACTCACATTTGTATTCACGCCTTAAAGTCGTGAAGAAAAGGCTGCGGTGAATTTTCGTGCGCCGCTTCTTCTTCACCTGCGTTTTTAAATTGACTTAATTATACTTAAGTAACTTTTTGGCAAAAAGAATTTTGAATTCGGATGAACATCAGCCTATTTAATTAATCTTGGACGCAAAAACTAAAGAGACAGTTATCGATGAAATTGGGATAGAATGAAACTGTGGGAATTTCATAGGTATCTATGAACTCATAAAAATTCCTTCAACTAGAATGATTATTAAGCAATCAGAAAAAGGACAGATGTATATGTTGAGTCCGATAAATTTCTCTTTATTCCGAAATAACTACAAATTGTGCGTAGGTACCTAATACAAGAAACAACAATTCATGGGATGGGCCAAGTGCCAAAAAAAAAGTAAAACTACATATAGCCTTCGTCATCCCGGGGAAATGAGGTACTGTATTTTTACAATAATAGCAAGACAAAAACGCAATGCCATAAAAGACGACCAAAATATTTAATTTTATATATAATTACGTATATCTAATATCTATAATGCACTAGTTGCGCTCCGTGACTCCGTAGCCGTTGAAAAATCGTAGTGAAGATTTCCCAGAAACAAGTGTTGTTATACTAACCACGGTTAAGTTTGCTTTTCCCTATTAATTTTCCACTCAGTTGAACGGACCGGACAGAGACAAGTGTGGTCCGCTTTGCAGTTAGTGGAACACACAGAAATTGTATTTTTTAACAACTTTTGACTTGAAATTTTATATGTAAAATTTATATGAAACGTCTAGCATGAATTTTCTCAAACCTATTATTATTATTATTATAGACTGAAGACTTATCTTACTTTCCTAGTTTAGGTAAGTATTTAATAACATGGGTAATAAAATTACGACAGACATGGGTATTAAATTACTTTTAAGTATTCATTAAAATCCATACAAGTTTATTTGGCAAAAAAAACCCCGACTTTCAATATTCATTTCGCTACAACTTATGAACGGCTGAACCGATTTTGATCAAACATATCTAAGAACCACCGCATAAAAATTAGCTATCAAATAAAAAAAAACAGCATCCAAATTGGTTCACCCGTTAATGAGCTACGGTGCCACGTACACAGAAACACTTAGCGGTCAAACTTATAACACCCCTTTTTTGCGTCGGGGGTTTAAAAATGAAACAAGGTATATTTGATTTACTTTTCTCTAATAGGTAGTAGCATATCCATCAGTCAGGAGACTTGCTTCTTAGCTGGCTTTTGTATACTCAGAAGAACCATCAAATTAGTAAATTCTTACGAAATTCTTCTTACGGATTAAAGAACATTCAAAACTATGTCATCTGTCAGAGAAAGTTTGTTCATCCTAGTTGTTATCCTGATGAGTAGGAGGAAATGTCTAAAGCACTTTATGAGTTGTGTGTACCTAATAGCGATAAGTCGCTTTAATATCTCGTGTAATACCTCTCAGTTGTTTACATGCGTAGGCAAGATGAATCGAATCGCGAATGTTTGTGTTTCTATCCACCTGTAACATGTTTTCATGGCCCGTTTGCGACTGTATTGTTGATGAATTGAACATGTGTATTTAGTAAGGTGTTTAGTTACATTCGATCACATACATAATTGATATAATGTATCTAACTGTAAGCACCCACCACGTTTCCCCTGCGAAATAGCAAAATATGCGACATGAATGGTCAAATATGTAGATCGGGTTTACAAGTTTCATTTTATAAAAGTTGTAAGAGACCGTAGACCGCGACTCTGTATTCATATTTTAATGCGAATGTCTACCTGTCCCGCTTTCAGTTCGTGACATTTGGAAAATATATAAGTAGATTATTACCCGGGTTCAAACATAAGCTATCACGGACGGAGCTGCGGACAACAGTTAATTTGATATAAATTTCAACTTGTAACCTCTAAGCCCAAAAAACGATACTCATCATGATTCGATGCTCAACATATTCGACAAGAAAATTTGATTAAAAAAGCTTTTGCTAGCAGTTTCGCCTACGTGAGTTTTTCATTAAAGGTGAACGGAGAAGGACTTAGGTAGTAATGTCCTTCCCTGTGCTCCTACTACCTATACCTAGGTACGAGAGCTTCCCAACGTTGAGCGTCGGAGTTCAGAGTCCGCTTTCATACATTTTATTTTCCAATTCGCACGGTCGTCGGCATCCCTAGTTTGGCTGTCTCGCATAGTACACATAGGTATGTGTACTATGCGAGGCAGCCAAACTATTATTATTAGGTAATAATGTTAGATAACTAATTACTTTATGAAGTACCAGTTTTAAGTCGATAAAATGATCCGACATTATGCAGTAGGTACCCACGCATACGATTACAATGAAAGTGGTCCTAATTTACACTATATTTTGTAAACAAAGCAATGGGCGAACCGAACATGACGATTTGTTTATTTTAGATACACTTATAACCTCCCACGCTCTGTGGCTATTCGCATTCACTAATAGCAGTGTACCGACGATATCTAATAGGCGGCGCGTTTTTATTAGTTTGAACTTGTTCAAACTAACATTTCAATTTTGAGGAATTTTACCAAAGGCACATTTCTCACATTATATTATATAGGCTTTCTATATATTTATTCGTCTATTAGCAGTAGTTCGGTTGTTAGTCCGGTTGACCGGACTAGGGCAACTTTTGGGTAGCAGTAGTTCGGTGGATAAAAATTACCTAACTTATGAAACTCCAAAGTTGCAGTAGTTCTCATAAAAATAATTAAATTTTAAGGATAATAAGTGGTTTTATCTATGCATTCTATACAGAGATATGTTAACTTTATATTAATTAAAATGACGTGCAGTGCATCTAATTAGGTAGGTATATATGAATTTTCTAAACAATAGTACCTATTTACGTAGCCCAATGAAGCGAAAAGTACCTGCAGTTGTGTTTTGTTTTCTATTTCTACTACAACCAAAATCTTCCCCCCAATAAAGGAGTCCCGCGGCAATTTAAGGGACTATCAATAGCTGGCCACGTTGTTACTATCAATGACTGTTGCGCCGCGTTTGCGGCGAATATATTAACAAAATTTAAGAATCAAAAACAATTTCATTTCAAAAAAGTATTTATTACAATATATTTGCAGTCCAAACATACAGGATCCATTTTGTTACTAGAAATTTAAATGTACTACAACAAAAACCTTACAATGTATATTTACAGTACTTACAAATTAGTACTAGAGTAAACATCCAATTAATGTTAGCCTCACAGATGAGACCGTATGTTGATTATTAGTATAATTTGCAACTAAGTTTTTATTATTAAATATCACTTTGTTAACCACCTTTCTTCCATTTTTCACCAGGAGTATATTCTGTCATGGGCCTTCCTGATATACCACAAGTTCCAATGCCGACTCTTCCAGTCAAGTTATCAGGTGAAGCAAATATGCTCTTTCCTTTTACTCCAGCCTTTTTGGATGCTTTCGAGTGGAAAGAAAGCCATTTATTTTTCTCACTTTCCCTTTCTTCTTCGATTTGTTTGAATCTTTGTTGTTTTTTCTGTTTTTTCTTTTTTAAATACTCCCTGTTGTAGCCCTTCCCCTGTCTGAAAACCAATTATGTTGCATATGTTTAATTACTATTGTATTTTATTTAAATAACAACATTTATAGAAAATGTGTTAGTTTTAAATGGTTATAATATTGACGATACTCGATAGAACGACTTCGGTGGCGCAGTGGTTATTGCCACTGAACCAAGAGGCTTGATCCCCGGTCGGGTCATGATGGAAAATTATCTTTTTCCGACTGGCCCGGGTCTTGGATGTTTCTCTATATATGTATTTTTTATAAAAATATGGTATTGTTGAGTTAGTATCCCATAACACAAGTCTCAAACTTACTTTGGGGCTAACTCAATCTGTGTGATTTGTCCTAATATATTTATTTTATTTATTTATAATACATGTTACACAAGCTTTTAAACTAATTTAGGGAAAATTAAGAAATCATATTGTATGATTAAAAGTAATCTCATTTTTTTAAATCGTGGGTGAAAATTTAAAAAAGATATTGCAACTGAAACCTAACACTAACTGAAAACATAGACTGGAATTTTTTATGGGAATTCAACATATGCAATCACCTTAATAAGAAGAAATATACAAATAACATATTTCTTGTAATATACACACTTTTTAAAATTACTTTGGTTTTAAATTTGTAGGGAAATCCATGCTTCACCAGCATCTTCAGATAAAGCCTAACATGACAATAGTATAATTTTAAAGTGCCATTGATTGTACTAGGCTATTAGGTAATTAAAAATATTACATGGTTTCTTTGCTTTCCTTGATAAAGAAATTGGCACAATCATCTCGACTAATTAAAAATAAACCTGCTCCATAAAAGTTTAAAGTCCACCTATTTCAGAAAAATATACTTACTTGCTTTCATCTCCACTTAGAGGCCTCTTTGTGCCTGATCCTATTGCTTTGATATCACCAGCAGCCACAGTTTCTAATGTAGTGTAACCATCAAATTTCACTTTTAAACTTTCTGTACCTATCTCCTCAATGACAGCTTCATAGAACCTGGAATTTTTTTAGATAAATGAAACACCAACAATATAAATGTTCATTTTAATTTTTTTTTAATTTCATCAAAAATACAATATTTTACTTGTTTTTCACTTTTGTATTCAACATTTAATAATTCACTAAAGAAAAGATGGTAATAACAATAGTATGACTAGAAAATAATAAACACCTACCTATTGCTGGTTGATTGTAAGAGATCTCTACATAGGATAAGTCCACAATTGTACATTATAAATAAGTGTAATATATGCTTGCCTGCTAATGATTATGCTTACCTGGAACTGTTTGAACTTGTCAATTAAAGAAAAGCAGTACACAAAGACAAATTTTATCGTATCTACAATCTCTTGCAAGATTTATAATAGGTAAGTTGTAAGACTACCATGAAAGATTGAAATATACTCTGCGATATGTATATATAATACACAAAGCACACACTTGTGGTTACTATTGTCAATTTTCTCTTTGGGAACCTAGACTCCCGATTTGGATATTTTAAAACAGGATTTTATCTTATTTTGGCAAAAGTAAAATATTACAGTTCGAGATGGAACTACAAATATGAACTTACATTCCATCTGATCTCCATTTGGCCAGGCATTTTTCGCCGATGCGCCAACTAGAATAAGACCTTTCTCCAGCCTCTGCTTCCTCAGCCGCCAACAGCGACGCTGTAACATCATCATCATTACTAGAACCACGAATATTAGTCACTTTGGAGTCACCATCTTGTGTTTTAATAAGATCTTGTGTCAACTCAATTACTTCTTCTAAATCCGCTTTTAATTTCAGCAACTCTTCATTTTGAGGATCTGTCAGTAGCGCAGCCTCCACCTGTTGAGAGATTTAGTTTTATTAGACTGACATACCTACACAAAAAAATATATGATGCACTTTGAGGAGCCGGTTGGATTATGAGAACAGAAAATAGTGCGGCGTACATAGTCAGCAGCGAGATTCGCTCGTGGTAATAAAAATGCAAATGCACCAAGTAAGAAACTATGAGTGTTGACTTACCTGTTGAAGTTGCAGTTTATAATTCCTTAGATCTTCAGCCATCGCTGAAATAATAAATTGACGCTGATCGGTTGTTGCTTTTACTTTAAATTCTGTAAAATTATCTAAGCTAGGTACCAATATGAAACAAGAAACAAAAATTGACAAATCGATCAATCGAATGAATGAATAATTAAGAATGAACAGAAATGACTGAATGACATGAATGAGTTCAAAGGTCCATTCACGGCACAGCACAGTTCACATGAGTCTTGCCTGCAACAAACCGCTACATCCTGCTTGCAGGACTACCATGAACGTAGATAAAAAAAAGAAAAAAATACAATGAAACAACCATGGATTTATTAAGTCCTTCGTTTGCGTCGTGTGTTCTTTGTTGTAGGTCCTCCCCAAGTTTTTAGGAGTCATGGGGGTGATTTTAAAAGAATCGAATCCCTGTTGTTTGATTTTGAGGAGTTCCATTAATGGGAAAAAATCATTTAGATAGATTTTATATAGCTTTATTATATATGTTGGTATAAATTTGTTATTATTGTATAACTATTTTAGCTAACCAAATATATATATATATTTGGTTAGCAAAAAATATATATATTTGGCTTCCTAAACTACAAATACTTAGCTGGCCGAAACCCAAATAAAACTATATAAGCAAACACACATATTAGTATGGCATGAGTATGGATTATATTCAAAATATAATTGCAATTAAAAAAAGATTAGATAAAATCATATTTTATTGTCATTACAAATAATAATTATAAAAATAAATACACACTTAAACATTCAATATTCTATTTTAGAAAATTATTTTAATCTTAGCTTCGGGAGTATCTTAGTCTTTTGATTGTTAGTAAAATACAAATTGATTAAATTAGTGAACAGCAATTACAATTAATAAAAACTAAAGTGGTCATTTAGAAGTGATTGCTGATTTAGAACTGTACTGAAATTATCTGAGGTCAATCTTTCAACTCCCAAAGTGTATATTATTATGAATGCAGCAACTTTTCCTGGCGATAAATCACACAAATCTATTTCGTCAAAAGTAGAAAAGTTATTTAAGTATATGTGATGTTCCACAAGTTTTTGAGTAGCATATTACAGAAATTATGGGTAATTAAAAATCGATGAAGTCGCGACGTTTCACTTACTTATTTTTATAAAGATTTGCCGCCCGGTCCTGGCTTCGCTCGTATAAAAACGTACACTAAACCTTCTTCAGGATTCCTATCTATTAAAAAATCTGCATCAAAATTCGTTTCGTAGTTTTAAACATCTAAGCATACACAAGGACAGACAGCGGGAAGCAACTCTGTTTTATACAATGTAGTGACGCGCACAATACGTCGTAAGCGACTGCCCTCCATGCCGAGGTTCATCTTCGAATTAAATGAGTGGTGGACACCTACTAAGGGGGCGTCACTATTTTATATAAAATCTCAAGTCGACTAAGACACCTTGCCTCAGGTGCTGGGTGATTTAGCCAGGCGCTTTAAGTGGAATAATTCCCATGGAATCTTAACCAGTGGAATAACACATATATTTCTACGTCAAAGTGGGTCTAGCGTCGTTGTAGACGTCCACCAGCCGGCCGTGCAGCGCCGTGGACTGGTGGTAGCGGCGGCGCGAGGCGAAGTCCTCGTTGTCGTCGTTGAGGCGCTCCTGCTGCGTCGGGATGTCCGCGTGCACCGGCGTCACCACCAGCTGCTCATATTCCAGAGGACGTTTTCTGCAACATTATTATGGACAGATAGTTTAAAATGAAAATAATTTATTTGGAAATAACAATATACTATACATACAACAAATAAACTCTCTTCTCAGCCTGTGTCAGGACATAAGGTCTTTCCGTTGGTTTTATTTGTTGGTAGATTTGAAAAATCTTTGTAGTAAATTGTGATTCCTACATGGCATGGGATAAGTTCGTCGTTGTATTTATATCTTTCTTTTAATTTAATAGTATATATTTATTTATGCGGGCTACTGTAGAACGGCAAACTCATCTCAAAAGGGTAAAGTTGTTACAAATTATATATATTACCCAATAGCCTGCAAGAAGGAAATTTTGAGCCAGTGGAAGAAGTGGAACTCGGAAGCCCGGCCGGGCTTGACGGCGGGGTTGGCGGCGCCGATATAGAGCCAGCACAGCCACAGCAGCAGCACGCAGCCCAGCGCGTACGCCCAGTGCACCAGGAACATCAGCAGCAGCTTTATTGCCACCTGGAAATTAAAACGAAAACATTTTAAGAAAAAATTATAAACTATTGGCCGTCCGTAACTTCGACATTGTTACTTTCGTAAGAATAGTTCATTGAAATCCGAATTCAATTCAAATAGCCGAATCTTCAAAAATTTTAAGTTTGTTTTTGTATAGTCTATCATGAAAAAGTAAACGGATTTGTAACGAACTACATTTTTTTGCCATTGCAACATAGAACAGAAAAAATGTTTTTTTGCGATCCGTCCGTGAGATGTGCAGTAATGGGTATAGTATAGTACGAACCCCAGCGAGCGACAGCCAGCGGTTGCAGAGATGCGAGTACCAGTTGGTGTTCTTGGAGTGCACGCCGGCGTTGGCTCTGCGCCCACCCAGTGTGGCCGGCTCCGTCGGCGACGGCGTGAAATCCTGAACAATAAAGTATACCGTTTATTCTCTCTATAGGCGATAAATAATATTTGTATTGTATGATATCATTGTAGATATTAAATTCCTTGAAAAATTAATTTATTTTATTATGTTGAAATTAGATAATGTCACTTACGCCAACATTTTTATGCCGTATCCTCTCCGGGAACAACAAATCAAGGTCACTGCCGGTGGCACCGTATACATGTGTATCTCGCTGCGAATGCCCCTGAAACCTAAAATTTTATGTTATTACGGCCCGTCCCTGCTTCGCTCGGGTAAACTATTAAAAAAGCTTATGATACTCCTGAACGTTTCGTCTATTTTTGTGCCAAATTTCATCAAAATCAGTCCAATAGTTGATGGGTTTATTCATTACAAACGAACATATTACGGATGAGTGACTGATTAATATGTGAATTATTGATTAATATTGGCAATTTATTGAAGTTTATTGACTGAGGTAACTGAAAAGTTCTGTCACAGGACTGAACCCAATGGAAAAATATTTTTTCTTTTTAAGTAACAATATAGCTAATTTATATTTTTACTTACAAAATAATAATGATATCTTTATATACTCTTATTATATAAAAGTTAAAAGCTAAGTTAATAATATGTTTTGTCCTTACCTCACAATACCTTTACAATATTTTTGACATGCACAAAACGAGGCAAAACATATGAGTATTTTAATCAAAGTAGATTTAAATTTATTTTAAAAGTTAGATGGATAGGGTTTGATACTGGCCATGAGATAAAAAAAACAAAAAAAATCATACCTCATTTCACGTCTATGTTGTAAATCAAAAGTTTGAGCGAGTGCAAAATAAGAGTAGTCAATGCTAGCGTAGGTGATGAGGAAGGGCATGGTGACGATGGGCGCGAGCTTGTTGATGTCGCCGATGATGATGAACGTCACCGTCACTATAGCTACTACTACCATGGAATAAATGGGCACCTTATTCGGACCTCTCTGTGAAACAAAAATATGAAAAAAAATCATAGTATGGAATTGTGGAAGAAGTAACTTAAAGGTTAATAATGTAATGAAGAACTTTTAGGCGTTTTCAATAGTCATGCAAAAGCATATGGCAATTGAATAATAGATATCACTCTTAAAAATATTACATACAGTCCTTGTATGTAAGAACCATGGATGATGGTAATTACACAAAGCATAAAAATATAATAAATAATAAGTTAATAAATAATTAGTTTTAGATTTGTGGATATCCCATCTCTTAAATTTAGAAAAACACTTTGGAACTTCTTCACACAGAAATGAATATAAATAAATATATTAGGACAGATCACACAGATTGAGCTAGCCCCAAAATAAGTTTGAGACTTGTGCATTTTATAACAAATACATATAGAGATAAACATCCAAGACCCCGGCCAATGAACGGGAAAAAGATCATTTTCCATCATGACCCGACCGGGAATCGAACCTGGGACCTCTCGATTCAGTGGCAAGAACTTTACCACTGCGCCACCGAGGTCGTCATAGTAAGCAAACTATAATAATCAAAATTAAAAATTACAGAGATGGTGTACTAAATAAAAAAAGTGAATAAAAATACATTACCCCATGCCCCAAGGCTTGTAGCCCAGGGATGACCTTCTCATTGGCAATGCTCTGCAGCACCCGGGGGGTCCCGTACATGGCTCCGAGGCACGAGCTCATGGAGCTGACGTAGAGCCCGGCCAGCAGCAGCACCTTCACTGCGGAGATGTCGGCCGCTATCGAGAACTCGCTCAACAGCGTGTCTCGAGTCACCGTCGCCGCTAATGTTATTATAAACATTAGGTATAAGAATGTGCTGTAATGAGAAATATACTATGTTTATAAGTTTTAAGGCATCAAGTATTAAGGTATCAGTCTGTAATTAAAAAGTAGAAATGAGGGCGCCGTGCTTCACTTAGCTGGTAATATATTGAGAGTTTTTCAACCAATTAGAATAATTTGATTTGGTATTGCAATCTGTTTTCTATCCATCCAACTAGTCTATTCCGTGCTTTAACAAAATTTGGAGAAATCGTTTATAAACCTTCTACACAAAGCCAGGGCCAATTAGAGAATTACTCAAGGTCTAGATTACTATTAACTTAAAGTGAATAAAAGCATGCAAGGTGTGGTGTTTTGAGTTACATAAAATAGATAATATTAAGTTTTTTTTCTATTCTACTTTCATCGGATTGGGGCGGCAAATAAGTATCTCCATTTTATGTCAAGTTCATAAAGTAGGTCTACCCAGTGCTAATCGCAGCCAATGAACCATTTGGGATATTAATGGAGGGATTTTTCAAGTCGCCACTCATGTTGATGCCCGCCAGTATGCCAGTGATGGTGGGGAAGAACACACCAAAACATTTGAACCAAGTGTAGTCATCTTGGTAATTTGACCATGTGTTATTGCTTATCACACCACTGAGCCAACCTTGAAATTTTGCATCTGAAACATGATAATAGAAATAATGAATTACTTAAAAATTATTTCTCAAATATCAATTTAACCAAAAGATGCCTTATAAATAGCTAGTTGCACCAAATAATTTAAGCCTCAACAAAAATATATAAAAAATAGCCACATATGGGTTGTAACAGGCTTCAGTCATGCATGATCAAACTGTCTTGAGAGATCTAACAAATATTCATTCGGTCATTTTGTGTATATAATTTAATTTTCAAGTTTGTAATTTATTAACAATAAAAGGTTTTATATTGATTGTATATTTAAACATGTGTCCAAGAAGTGCTAGTTTAAAGCATAAGAGTGTTACCTGTGTCCATAGTGAAAGAACCCACAAAGAAGTCGAGAGCAGCTAGAAGTATGACCAATAGAAGTACAAATTGCAGTTTAATGACCCATTTGACTCCGGCCACATTGATGGTGCCCAATAAGAGGACTGCTGCGACGGCAAACCCGCGCGCCGCCCAGGTGTTATCTGCACCCACTAAGGTTGCCATTGACTCTCCAAAACCAAACACATTCAGGGCACATCCGACAGCCTGTAATTAATGTATAAAAACACAACTTTAATGTAACCCATTAGCTTGGTGAGCAAAGGGGTGAACAGTTTATTGATAAAATAGACTGACATATTTAAGAGATCTATTGAAATCAAAGAAGACTCATCTTAAATACACAAAGGTTGAGACTCATTAAAACACCGTGTGAGCTGTTATATAAGTAAACTAAAAAACTATTGTTTTTTATCTCCTCTATCAATGTTATAAGTTTGCTATATCAATGTATGCTTTAAATTTTTTTATACTATTCAGCAGGCAAACAGATATTACATTAAATAATAGATATTACATTAGAAAAGATATTTCATTAAAACAATATGCGGGTCACCAGATGATAATGTGGTGACACTTCCAACCAAGGAAGCACTGCTGTTTGATGCAATAAGTAGATGAGAGTGAGGTACTCATGCAACCTTTGTATGCAGATGATCTTTGTGCCAAGATCTACTGTAATGCATACCATTTAGGTAAAATAAAATGATCTATTTACCTGGCCAAAACAATAGATGATGCCCAAAGCTCCGCCCAACCTAGATCCAAGTGTATGTGCCAGTAAGAAGTAAACCCCACCACTTTCTATTCTACATCTTTCACATATTCCTACAGCAGAAAGTACTGAGATCAGAGCCACAAATACTGAAACAAAACAAATATCAAATTTAATACACACAACTATAGTATGGTTGTGACTTGTGAGAACTTGTGTATTGAGTATATTTTTTTGCACCCAATTTAATTAATTAAATAAATAAATAAATATATTACGACAAATCACGCAGATTGAACTAGCCCCAAAGTAAGTTTGAGACTTGTGTTATGGGATGCTAACTCAACGATACTATATTTTATAACAAATACATATATAGATAAACATCCAAGACCCGGGCCAATCAGAAAAAGGTCATTTTCCATCATGACCCGACCGGGGATCGAACCCGGGACCTCTCGGTTCAGTGGCAAGAACTTTACCACTGCGAGGTCATCAATAAATAAATAGATGACCCAATGGCTGACTGTTAGATGTTTTTATCATCAAGTTCACTTGTACTTTTAGAAATTGTATTTTGTGCAATAGAGTTTAAATAAATAAGCGAAGTAACTATTGTGGGTGTTTGAAAAAGTGACAAGTGTCTAGATCAATTGAAAATAATTTGAGTATTTTGATACATAAAAAAATAAAGCATGTCAAAAATTGTTACCTGTAAATATGACTATGAATATTGCATTTACAAGGCCAGCTTGTCCAACAATCCAACCCGATCTTAGAAAAACAATCACACCAAAAATGTTAATTAGGCATGATGTAAATACTCCATCCCATGTCCCAAATAGAACAGGCTGTGATATGAAAAAGTTTGATTTCCACCATGGAATATCACCCTGAAAAAGTTGATTTATAAAAAAATATGTATGAATGAAAGTAGCATTGTTAAGACTTTCTAAATTTGAAGCTGTAGGTATTGAGTTCACCATCATAGTCAGATATAGAAGAACCTTAAGGCATAACATTTAAGATGGGTACCTGTATATCGGCAAATATCTCGTTCGCGCCAGAAGCTTGATGTCCACCTGTACCATATTGTGATTCATTGCCTAAATCCACAAAACCACCCGACTGTCGTCTCATACGAGTTCTGTCAAGCCCTGGTTCCAAATCACCGCGAAAGCTATCAATATCCAAATCATTCCGTCTGGTATGATTTTGATCCATTCTTAATATTACAAACAGGTACTCAAGGCATAATCTCAATATAAAAATATTTGCTTATCACATACGTCACATACGTAAATATTTGATTATCTACTATCTTATGTTAATTGAATTATCATTTTAAGAAATTTTAAAGAAAGAGAATGAAGTTAATCAGGTTCACTAGTTATACCTAGTTAACATAAAATGACACATTCAGACAGCTGACATTGACTAATGAATAATATTAGACTTTGACAGTTAAACATGGATGTTGTACTGTATACGGGAAGCATTTGGTAGGTACCATGGAATTAGTAGGTACTACGACGGGGTACACCTACTAATTAGTAATACGGCATATTACGCAAAGCTCAGCGCAGATGGCGCTACTGGTACAACTAAGGTACACAACATTGCCAATGGAGGCAAAAAGCGCCAATTATCAATATTATTGTAGATTTATGAACAAAAATACCTTCTACGCAAGTTTAAAGGAAAAAGGAAGGATTTAGTGGATTATCCTGAAAATAATAATACATTTTTAGGTTATGTTCTGCATTATTTGGTCAACTATGGTCAGAAACTGATATAAACTTGATTTACACTGAAGATCTTACCTATATGAAGTCCAATATGGACTTCATACAGGTCAGTTAATAAGTCTTTACGTGTAAAGTGTTCCGAGTGTTTTCGACCGTTTACTTGAAAATTTTACAGCGTGAGGCGTATCCCATAGTTTTCGAAGATTTTATATCTTATGGAAAACGATTTTTCCACTTTTTTCAGCACCCGAATATGCTACAATGTTGTATATTTTCACAAACGAATGCTTACATAATGAAAGGATTAATAAAGTACTCTAATATAAACGTTTTCATCGACATAACAAAAGGCGGCAAAGCTTTTGTGTACCTAACATACAGTGCTGTACTCTAGCGAGATAAATGTGCAGTAATACTCCCTATTCTACTGTATTCAGGAAGCACTAGGTAGGTACCTCATGGAATAGGGAGTATTACTGCACATTTGAGTACTTTATTAATGCTTTCATGTTCAATGTTTGTGTACCTTAGTTGTATCAGTATATATAGCCATCTGCACTGAGTTTTGCGTATATGATAATATGCCCCATTAGTAGGTTAGATACTCCGTTGTACGAAGTACTTACTAAATCCATGAGTGAGGACGACTAAGTTTACCCTTGTTGGAATTGTCGGCTTTTAATTTCTGGTAATTCGAATGGAAAGTAGATTTTTATAAAATTTCTACTTATATGTATAAAGTTAAAATCGGCATTTTTGACTGAAGCAGCAGTTTATCTAATAAATTTAACATCGTCCTCTTCATCTAGAGGACTGCCCTCGTCAACCACTGCTTGGTATAGGCCCTTTTCCGTTCATACTAACGTCGCCAGTAATTTCCTTTACATCGTCGACCCATCTAGGCGCCATCTTATGGCACTTTGCGCTACCGCAATTTTGTAATTGGTTCCTTTTGTAAGATTCCATGTCTTGTCATCGTAGGTTTCTAAGATTTGCGGTACATTTTTATTTTTTAAAAGCTAGTGCTTGCTTGTTTACCGTGTTCGACGCTGACGAAGGCCTTTTCATAATTTATAAAGGGTAGTATGTTAAATTCTGTAGTTCTTCTCCATCAGCTGTTTTACGATATAAATATATCTTTTGTGAAAAATCCGCTTTTGAAAACCAGCTTGTTCTACGGGTTGAGTTTCATTTAATATTCATCACATTTGCAGATTATTTTAACAAAAAGTTTATATACTTGAGATGGCTTATGGATCCATAAAGTGTAGCGGTGTCTCCTATTTGTAAATTGCTTGTTTTTGCCGCGGCTTCATCCATGACAACTTACCACGGGAACAGTTCTTTTTTCCAGGATATAAAGTAGTCTGTATGTCCTTCTCACTATTCCTAATTTTTTGTATAGGAAAGACGGTTGGTTGAATAGACAATAAGAGGTGGACGTGAAAGGTTACAAACTAAACAAATTTTCGCTTTTATAATATTAGTTAGGAAGGTTCTAATAAATTCACAGACCCGTATTAACTAATAATAATAAATTCACAGACCCGTATTAACCTCAGAACAAAATGAAATATCTTCTAATAAAAATTTTTATTATGGAACACACGAGTCATCGTGTTCATGCTTACCTAGGTGCAGGCCGAACCTTGCTGAAATTAGTTTTTAATTCACACTGGCTGTTTAGAAGTTTGTTATTTTTTAAACTCACAATATTATTTTATTCGTGACTAGCTTTTACCCGTGGCATCGCATGTATTTCTGTTTTTAAAATGAATCGAAGTAAAATTTCAGTTATTCTTTTATCGCGTATTCTAAGACTGGTAAAATTTATTTATTAGGTACTATGATTCAAATTCGTATTTTTGTGATCTTTAGTTCAATTCCCCGTTTCCCGCTACGATATCCGTTACGGTCTCGTTCCGAAATTTATCTTGTCCCGTTTCCTACAAATTGTCCAATGTATTTTCCCGCAACGTACCTCATTTCATTTCCCGTTACGTGTCCCACTCCCACTTCTTTATTCCTTTGGTCGCCAATATAAAAAGACCTGAAAGTCACCCTGGGGTCTGCATCAGGTGTTCTAGATATTCGATTTTTATACCTCAACAGAAAATACTCATCAGACTGACCAATTTTTGTTAAGTCGTCGTTTCTATATTTCCTATAGCTTAGCTGGACCATCATGGGACTTCATCAGGTATTCCAGATCTTCGATCTTTATACTTCAACAGAAAATGCTCATCAGGCTGAACAACTTTTGTTATGGCGTCATTTTCGTCGTTTCGTCGTCGTCGTTTAGCTGGGCTATCGTAGTATTCCATCAGGTGTTCCAGTTATCAAAATCATTTATACCCTATATGTTGCCTAGGCTTAATAGCTATATAACAAAAAAAGTTTCATTCGAATCCGTCCAGTAGTTCCGGAGCGGCGTTAGCGGTACACACAGACAAACATTTTTTTTCAGATTCTTTATTACTATCACTCTATCGCCTAATTTTATTTTTATGTAAATATATTTCATGTACATATCTTTTTTCTGTTGTTTTATTATATGTTTTGATTTCTTTCTTTCTCTAAAATTAATCGAGGCCGGCTGAACTAAGTTATTGAATCGAATTTATCAGTCAGGTACCAATGAATTTTATTTTTTAATTTCAATTGGCTATTTGATTAATGTAAAAAGGTATCCAATTAATCAAAAACGATTATTAAATGGCATTTTAATTCATCAGTTTTATTAATTACAGGATTAACATTTTTTTGTCCAATTAAAGTAATGATTTTTGACTCCAAAATTGTACATACGTCATAAGATTATACTGTCATACAACCTACATACCATTTTTTATATTTTTACGTTAGGAAAAAGTATGTCATTAGACTAGTTGCAATGTAGAAAATTACAAACAATGAGTTTATACTAGTAGTACTTTACTAGTATTACGAGTTTTTCCCTACCGCGGGTGGGGTTCGATTAGATACTCCCACTCGAAATTCGCATCAAAGATAGGTATAGACTAGGTAGGTAGGATATAGACTAGGTACCTAGTACCTACCTACTAACCTACATTCCGCGTATGAATTATAATTAAATATAAACCTAGAATTAAACAAAAAATTAAAATAAATTAATGTGTTACAAAATTATGTAGATATAGTTAAATACAACATTGAAATATATATCCTGATTCTAAAAGAAAAATCTAAGAGATCATCAATTTTGATTTAAAAAAAAATCAAAAACATGTAGTTTGTGAGATAAAAGCCTGTAGATATATAATAGGGTACTGTATGTAGATAAAGCAGATCCAAATACCAAAAAAAAGCCTTCTATACTATTAAATGAAAAAAAAACTTATAAATTGAAAATATCTAAATATCTTTTTTCATATAATAGTTATATTTTGCATTTAATAGTATTTATAAGTTTTTTTAATGTTAGATAGTTTTAGTTTATATTAATATAATTTAGTGTTTTGATTGTCAGATAATGTGTTGGTCTTTTTCTCAGGCTTATAAAAATTTAGAAAAACTATAAATAGTTTCTCTAAATCTTAAAAAGCTAAATATTTCAAATCTATATAAGTTTTTTTTTAAATCTATCATGTAATTTTAGGTACTCAAACTCTCACTTTATTTACTCACTTACTCTTTTACTACTTTATTTTGAGATATAGGTAGGAAAGTAAACTCTCAAAATGGGATTTCGGAGTAACACAACATTACTTAGGCTCCGTTCTGAACCCGACAATACTGTTTGGAGTTTGTCTGCAAAAATAAAAAGTTTGCCGCGCCTAAACTTTCAGAAGGCCCAAGGAGTTTCCTCTGGAATTCCATTAGAATATATTAAAATGCGCATAATATTGCAGGCAGGCGTGGATGGGTAATTGGTAAGTAATAGGTCGTTGAGGTAAGGTCGACACACTTTGGAGGCGCTATCTTAATCGTCCAGCGGTTAAGTTTATTTATGTCGCTATAAGTTATCAGAAGGCTAATTACGATCGCGAAACCACCTGTCCGCTATCATCTGTACATAGGCCTTCGCATATACTTCCGTGCGTCTTACGGTAGGACCCACCCCCGGGGTGCGATTGGCTGGCGAGGACGGTGCGCGCGCAGCGGCCCTCCTCGCGGCTGGTGCGAGACGCTGCGACTCCGAAGGAGCCGGTCGCCGGCGCGATGTGCGCTCGCGGACAGTGCTGTCGCGACCACGCTGCCAACTCATCGTCTGTCCGCTGTCTCTACTCGCTGCCGCCGCTGCGATACTACGCGGCCGTAATACACAAACTTAACACGAAGTTGACAAAGTCGCAAGCTGTATATTTTAACGTTAAAATTTAAAAGAACTAAAACTGTTTCATTAGTTACAACAAATAATAACTTTTTAAAAAGTTTGAAAAAACTTGAGTTTGAGTTGGTGAACACTAGAAAATAAAAACGATCCTCGTTGGTGATGTGATATGGCCAAGTTCCATCACAATGGTTGCGGAAGCGGATCGCGTGCGCGAGTTGTTCTGGCGAGCTGCGCATGGGCATGCGCAGCTGTGTTCGCCTCCGCTGCTGCCGACGCCCATGCAGATGTCGACACATCCACAGGTCTCGGCGATAACACACTTACAAATTCAGGTAAGCCTTTTAAAATTAGTGGCTTAACAGCCACTAAGCCACCCAGGTTTCACTTCGGTCAACATTTTATAAATATGTACTTAGTGTGGTAGATTGGTTAGTTACCTATAGTTTTATCAGTTCACCCATATTCACAGCTAATTAAGATACCCTGACACTGCAGTATATTACATACTGATTTATCGTTTTAACTTTATTTCTGAATTTCTCTATATGGAATAATTATTCCATCCTATTATACTAGGTAGGTACCTACCGAGTTGATAACTATCTAAAATCTACTTAAAATTTAGTTGATATCTACTTAAAATCCTACACAATAAATAATCCTAAAAAAACCTTTTTCTAAATATTATTTATAAATTGGTAAGTAGGTACTTATATATTTTTTGTAAGTAATGTTACGCTAAGAGTTATACCAGTATCATATGTGTAATAATTGCGCTAGGTATTAAATAATGTATGTTGAATTTTTAATTTGATATCAAAAGTATAAATTACCTGTCTCAATATTTTCATAAAATTTTTTTACTCGCAATAACAAAGAGTAGAGATAAAGGGCATGAAGTAATTTTAGATTAAGTACAACTTGTTGTGTGAATCAGTAGTTAACTATATATATTTTGTGTTTTATTTTTAGTTCAACGATTTGGTTGAAAGGCACTTTAACATTACCAAGTTCTCAAAATTGACATTTATTTCCTTCATATTATACGAACTTAGTTGAACACCTATATTAAGGTGATCAGCTGATTTATTAGGAGTTCAATAATTAATTCCTACGTACTTTTATAAAACCAGGGTCCTTTGTGACAAGATCCGAAACATCTGTAAAATAAATTTATTTGAGAATATGGTTTACTAATTTACTTATTTATTTCATATTTTAACCAAAGTTATGGGCATGTAGTTTTCGGATAAATATTATATATTGATAAATAAAGTAGGTTAGGTAGTTAAATTTGACCTAGTAGTCTCATTTATAACAGCTTTTAATCACTTTGATTGATATAATGTCAATATTGTTTACGAGTAATTTCCTGTGATAATGTTCAAAGTAAGATAATTCAGTTTGCTAAAGGCAATTGGCCATAATATTTGTGAATTGTATTTAATAACCATAAATTTGTACTTATATCAGATTTTGATATTTTTTATTTATTTATGTACATAACATAACAGTGTAAATATAAAACTTATAATAGCAAGCTAAGTATAGAAATTTCTTTAAGTAGGTAGACGCGCGAAAGAAAAATGAAAAAAATGGCATTGGCGTGTTTAAGAAAAAGAGATAAATATGATACGATATACTTAAATATTATACATAATGCATTATATACAAAATATGAATATGGAATATATAAAACTACTTGTAAGAAATAAACACAAATAATATATATATATATATATATATATATATATATATATATATATATATATATATATATATATATATATATATATATATATATACATATACATATTAGGATGGAATGGAGAGGTAATGTTTCTTATTTATTTTCTTAAAGACCGAAATGGTTTTTGACTCCTGTTTACTAATTGGAAGAAGATTCCATGACTGCTTCAACAGAAAAGGAATGAGAGTATCAGAAAGAATTATGAAGAACGATTTATATTTTTTATTAATGTCTCCTAAACTATTAAGTCAACAGCACGTCAAATTCATTGCATTTTCGCCGTTATTACCGCGCCATAGAGGTTAATGCAGGTTAACTTGATGTGCTGTTGACTGTACATACTGTACTGTAGGTACTTACTAATTTATCCATACTAATATAATAAAGAGGAAAGATTTGTATTTTTGTTTGTAATGAATATCCTCAAAAACTACTGGGTCGAATTTGATGAAGTTTTATTATGGCTTTACCCTAGCGAAGCCGGGGCAGACCGCTAAGTACTTAGTAGATCATTTTATAGGAAATAGATATGAATTTGTTTAACTTAATCATTATTATATTAATTTTTTATACGATATTTTTTTATTTATAAAGTATGAAAATAATATAAGTTTTAAATTAAATTTTATATGTTCATTTTAGTTCTCTTCATTTGAGACCGAATTAATCTGTCTGTCTAAATATTTTCATAACAAACAAATCGTTATTTTATTAAGAATGACGAGTGGGCGGCGTCGAAATAGAACAACACCTACTTACAACATTCACACATAACAACGACAAGTACAGCCTAAGAAATACATGTTTTTATGATCGATATTAATGATTTTTTTCAAAACCTAACAGATTCTGAATTGAGAAAATAAGGAATTAAAAAGATTAAAGTTTTCTTAATGAAACAAAATTATATGAAGAATACTTTCTAAGATTAACTTTTAAAACCTTCACTAAACGAAAGGTTACAAAAAATTAAAAAAATGTGTTTTTGATCTTAAACGTGAAAAAATATAATTTCAAGTAAGTGTTTTATTTCAAGCAGTATTTACACAAATTTATATTACAGTTTCATTAACTTGTTTCATAGAAACAGATTATACTATGCAATTTAAACTTTTATTTTAGATTATTTTGTCTGTCTGTTTGTTTTTGTCCGGAATGGCGTATCCGATTTGATGAGATTTTCACTGGAAGGTTACAGAGCAAAACATACAGTTTTGTACTTGGAAATCCATCTAAAAGTGTGTGAAAAAGGGGGTACAAATCTGAGAGATCTATGAGACACATTAAATTTTATATTTACATCTGTAGTTAGTAAATAATGGATTTATTGGATTTTGATAATTCCATCCCTAAGGGGTTGAAATAGGGAGTGCTAGTTTGTATGAATAGTTATTTTTTAATTAAACACATGTAATTTTTTATTTATGTTTGAAGTTGGATGTGACATGTCGTACGAGATTAAACGGGACACGTTGCAGAAACTGAGATGGGACACGTTGCCGGAAACGGGATGAGGCACGTAGGTAGCGGAAAATGGTAAATGGAACAAGAGACGGAAGACAATATGAATTTAAATCAATTAAATTTTACCCGTCCTGTAGGATTTGGTATAAAAGAATGACTGAAATATGTTTTTTGGGAGGGAAATACATGCGGGCAAAAGTCAGTCAATACTAAATTGTTATGTACGTGTATTTTCATGGGATCTTTGGAAGATAAATCTTAGATTTGTTGTGTTTTCCATAAATTACTAATAAATATTGGTTAGTGGGTTAAGAATAGAAAATATTAATAAACTTGTCTAAAAATAGATACGGTTTCTATGTTCTTGTAAGTAGCCGTATTAGAAACAACTTGAAAATACTAATTCTCAAGACTGAATTTTTTAACTGCCGCCGGGTGTTTTAACGAAAATGTGCTCCTAGAGTAAGATACATATGTTCATGCTTCTTAAGTGCATGTATTGCGTGCATGCATGTAATGTATGTATGTGCATATATACATAATACCTACATATATTACATACATGTTACAACAAAAAAGAAATATTTTGTAGCAGAAAGTTGTAGTGTCACAAAGTTAGAATTAAACCTAACCTAGTGAATTTAGGTGTAGATATATTATTTTTTGGTCGTTAGATATATATGAAACAGAGTGTTCGTTAGAAACAGGGGTAGTGAACGATGGTAACAACCATAGATTAACAGAAACGGAATAAAATTATACTTTCATGAGCAGACAGATATAGCCACATTTCCTTACATCCTCCACTTTACCTAATCAATATTTATCCATCGGTATTTTTACAAAAAATATGTTTTCTGTCATTCTGATATTCGTTTTTTTTATAGTCTTGATCTTGATCTCTTGTCTTGTGGAACTTATGTCTTTGATTGGGGATCTATTTATTTTCTTTATTTTAATTTTTTATTTATTTTGACCTTGATCTATTTCAAATTACATCTGTGGCGAGTGAATATAAAAAAAATAGATTGCCAATCAGCATTCGAAATCGTGCGCAAAATCACTGATTATGACGGTTTAAATCGTTACTAAAATCGTGTAAAGTTTGCATTTATCAAAATTGCCCTCGCATATGGATTGCATTGCTGTTAACGCTAGCGTCAGCGAGTGATGCCAGTAATTTGGCTAGTCATAAATTACTGGTTTAACTGAATTACGCGAGTTGAAAGCATCCCGCCACCAATGCAGGCCATTTGCGTCCTCACCTCCCACGGCCACTGATATGTAGGCACCGACGCACTTCGCAGAATGAGCTTTGAATCAATGAAATTTAATTTGGGGTGAATTTGCTGCGAATGTGGCATGCAGAAAAATCAGCTTCTATTGTACTCAAATAAGTAACAGGTATCTGTCAATGAAATATTTAGGAAAAATATATTAAAATTGTATTATAGGGATAGAGGGCCATACTACCCAATAATCACCATGTTATTGATAGGAAGTCGAATGTTCAGAGATGGATGACATTTTATAGGTCCAGTTGGAACAGAGTCTTTTAGTGAGGTCAATTTAGTGACGACCTCCGTAGCGCAGTGGTAAAGTTCTAGCCACAGAACCGAGAGGTCCTGGATTCGATCTCCGGTCGGGTCATGATGGAAAATGATCTTTCTGATTGATCCGGGTCTTGGATGTTTATCTATATATGTATTTGTTATAAAATATAGTATCGTTGAGTTAGTATCCCATAACACAAGTTTCGAACTTACTTTGGGGCTAGTTCAATCTGTGTGATTTGTCCTAATATATTTATTTATTTAAATGGCCAAAAAGGAATTGACGAGTCTAATTTTAAAGGTCCAGTCCACCAGATTGACAGATGACAGACCATTGTAAATATTTTTTTCACCAAATCGGACCCAGTGAAAAAAGTCCCTCTGGGCGCAAAATAATTGTGGAATTGAATTAGCGGCGGTCAGCTGCGAAACCGTTTAGAAAGAAAACTTACTGATAAGTCCGAAAATACACTCATCCTACTAATATTACAAATGAAAAAGTTTGTGAGGATGTATGTTTGTCACGCAAAATCTATTGGGCTGATTGTTATGAACTTTAGTACACGGGCAGAAAAATGGGTAAATTTAGTACTAACTTTAGGGATAAAAATTAGGCTATAAGTAATAGGGAGGGATCCCTACTACTTTAGTATTGTAGGGTGAGTTGAACCATCAAATTTGACGTTGATTTTAACCGGTCCCCGGTGATGCTCGGATATAATGGCGTACTTCTGCGCACGTTTTCAGTTTTGACTGAAACTATTATTTAAGATGTGGGCGAAGTGCGGGTTTGCATTTCACTTCTCACCATCGAATCGATTCGTAGTGAGACGCAGCGAACCAATCACATTGCGCCATTGTGACGCAACGACAACCACACTGCAATGCAAACTCAAACTAACCCCTCTGGTGTGAATTCTTGTTACCAAGAGATGCCGTGTTTTGAGCTACCTTCAGACTTGGAGAAGTTGGAAATTGAGAACCTGAAAATAGACGGGTATTTCTACAATGGGTGAATGATCTCTATAATGAATGAATTATCGCCCTTTAATTGGATACTACTAGTATAAACGAGAATTATTGATAGAAAGCCTTGACAACTGGCAAGCAACAACTTCATTCCCAGGTTGGTGGTAAAGTTATAAAATAATCTTCAAAATATAAAGCTTTATTTTTTAAATTGATTTCGACTTTTGGGGGTTCATAGCAAATTACGCGGGTAACACAATCAGATTAGAGTTGTGTTCCTTCTATCTACCTAATTAATTATAAAGAAAGTTATCTAGCGGATATGGTTGAACATTTTACTTCAGAATTTTTTATTTGATCAATAGCTATTTGAATTGCGAGTGTTTGAATTTCATTTAACTATAAAAGCCGATAGCAACTAAAGCTAACAATGCAACGCTGTTTGAAATTACAGCAATGCAATTATTTCAACGCTCGGGCTGTCCTTTCATCGGAGTTCCTCGGCTGGAACTAGCGATAACTGTGAACAGTGTAACGAATTAATCAAAATTTCACCTCGGGCCTAATATGAGCCGCGATTTCTGACTTTAACAATAGAGGAGGAGGCGCTCGAATCGAAGTTGAATCACTACGTATATTTGAGTTCCTTTGTTGGGTAGGAGTAATGAAAGCGCTAGCTGATAATAATTTACGAACAGCAGAAGTGTCGCTGTTTAATGGCGAAAATAGGGGTCCGAGAAGCATTCCAACGGGCGGGCGGGTGTCGCGCGACTGACAACCGCCGACAGCAAACTAAAATAATTATCATCATTGTTCTGGCCACGGCGAGCGCTTTAATTGTTCATTTACATTTGCAACGATGATACCAGTTCCGAACTATTTCGCCCGGCGTTTATTTTACTCGTGCTATTCCGCCCCGTGTTATTGTCCAGGGTTAATGGTCTGAAAAATAGAAATGAATTGCAATTTGTACGATTGTATTATTCGTATAACCAATATCATTGTTTGTGCATAATTTATGTGTGAGCTGATACGAATATAAGTCTCGAGGTGATATTTTGAAACAATACGTGGATATACGGATATATGTCGTATTCAGAAATCTATACCTAATTATAAATACGAGTAACTATGGTAAAAAAGAAAAAGAAATGTTCTAATGCTTTTACAATTTAATACATAAATATAAATCAATTTAAAATATAAAAAGCTTGTTCGAATATTCAATAATGCAGATAAATGAAATAATAAAGTGAATATATTGACAATAAGATATTATGGAGAACAATTTGAAATAAAAATGTTCAGTCATTGAAGATAGAAAGAACCTACTAAAATCATTTCATTATGATCATCGTACTTATTGTCATTCCCATATAAAATGCTTCGCTGTACTATCGAACAGGATGTGGATAGTATATAATTATTGTTTAGGTAGGTACGCATACATTCGATGTTACTTCAGAGACAAGTATTTTTTCATTGTTTTAGTCGCATCGCATCGCGTTCGCATACCATTGAGTCGTGGGGTGCGCACAGCTTTACGAAATGAAATTACAAGAGACGGCCGCGCAGTCTCCCGCAGCATTAATTTGTATCAAGAATTTGTAGAGATTTAGCTTGAGTCGGCGCTCAGTGTTCATCGCAGCCGGCGAGCGTTAACACTTATTAAGGGGGTGCATCCCTGCGACAGATGTAGGGGAGGACCCGCCATTTGCGTAATGTCAGGAATGGTTACACTCGATTTAATAAAACTCCGACAACATTTCATTCTGAAGAATTTAAGAGTCAATTCGTTTTAAACGCCACAGCACCATAGCGAGAAAAAACCGTGAGCCGAAACGTGCCGGGAATACATCGGCGAAGCTTGGATTTCTTATCGGCGGCAATTGAGATGAGTACTTATGGCTTTTCGAGTGGCTCGGCTTCGTTTAATTTGTTGTTTCAGCGTGGAATTTTTATTAACGTCTCCCCTCATTTTACATTTCGGGGACGTGCTCCTTATTGGCAAGCCAAGGTGACGAGAAAGTTTGCTTTGTCAATTTATTTTCTGTACTTTCTTTTAAAGTTTATGAACTGTAGAATAGCCCTGATTTTAAAGTATTTATACATTTATTCAATCGGGATTTTTTGTGTCAGTAACCGACTGGTTTCTCAAGACATTCTATGAAATCAAAATTAAAACGCATGATATTAACAGAGTTGGTGATATTTAATTAACGGGGCGATCGTCTCGATTCTGAAAAATGAAGCATTAGATTACCCGAGATTAACTTATCGTGACCACACCTAATGGCTCTTAATAATAATAAAAATGTCGAAAAACTTAAATTTACCCTCATTTTTATCCCAAACACGATAATGCCACTGCGTAAAATTATCGACATACACATTTTACTTGCAAATACAATCACATCACGTCCAAGCCTGTGTATTAGCTGTGCGACGGGCTCAGAAATTAATAGCGACAGAGCTTGGATCGGAAAACACAAGGGGACCACTCAGCAGATGCTTATCTCCACACACGCTGTTCCTATCAACAATTCTGCCTCCACATTTTCCGTTGTATTATGTGATTTGGAAACCTATTGTTTACCTTAATTTTTAAGTTGGGAGGGAAAAAAAACCCTAAGATGGTTTGTTTTTATTTAGCGAAAAGAAAAGCTCTTTAAGCTCTGAGTGTATGTTTATTTCTACCTACATTTAAAAATAATACAAATCTTATGTATTATATAATTATCATGTCATATAAAGATGTAATTATACAGTTACATAATTGAAATGAGATAAGATTCATGCCCCAAGACGAGTAATTTCAAATAGGAAAAATTGTTCGGATGAATTGCGAACAATTTGTCCTGTATGAATTTACTACGATGTCATACATATTGTAAAAATACTTATTTTGTCTATTGTTTACTTGAAGATATTATATTCTAAAAAAACAATAGCTTAAAGTATGGTCTAAGGAAATAAATATAAATAGTATTATTATTAATAGTATTATTAAATGAGGATTTTTTCATGCATGCGAAGCTGCGGCGGGTTGCTTGTACTACCATAATAAACGCCTTAAGAAATTATACACCTAAACCTTCCTCAGGAATCACATTATCTATTGGTGAAAACCGTACAAAAATTAATCCGGTAGTTTTTGAGTTTATCGCGTTCATACAAACAGACGGCAGGGGTACTTCTTTTTATAATATGACTTTAATGAAAAATTACAAATTAAATATATACGAAATACTTTAAGTACACACAAATTGTATTATTGTATTAATTTAAACTAAAAGGATAATTCTTCAAACAATGTTTTCTAAATGAGACACTGTTTGAAGATTACTAATTTATAAATGCTATTTGGAATTCCTCGTATTTGAGTAGGTACATTGTTAATGTGCAATTACCATTTTTAATTACAAAATTTGGCTGTAATCTTGGCTTTTTGAAACTATGTAACGGCTTAGTCACCCGCAAATGTTAACATGTGGTGCGTAAATGTGACTAAACGTAATTAATGATCGATTGTAGCTTGTCGACCATAGAGAATGGACTATGCAACCCCTGCAAATCTTCGCCAGGACAAAATAGGACTCCCCAGAGACCGGCGCGCCTTTTAATTTGCGAACATTAGGGGTGCTTCGCCCTTGTAGAATACATTTTTAAATCTCCCGTTGTCGGATCGATGTTGGTACACCTGATAAGTCTGCTTTCTGCCATTCTAAGGTTTCCTTTCAATGTAGGTATGTATTTAATTTACCAGGCAGAATCCCAAGTGTCGTTATTTTTCACTAGTTTAGAGTGCTAATGACGGTAATTCTACAATAAATTTATCCGTGTAATTTAATGTTGTTTATAATTTCATTTACTTTATGTTAGTATAAGGTAATGCCCGCGGCTCCGCCCGCGGTAATGAGTAACTTCTTCTGGCAAAAAGTAGCCAATGTCACTTTCCAACTATTATAATATCAAATCATTCATGCTTTGTTTTGATGAAAAAGAATGTGATTTCATAAAATAATAATTAGTTAAAAAAATCTATAATAATTATACAATTACTACTTACTTAATTCTTCTTAATGTGATGAGTATACAAAGTAATCAAAATATTTACTATTATCTAATTATAAATGGCGTGCGAGCCCCTTTCCATTGAGATGGGGTTGCGGTGCGGCAGGTCCTACTGTGTGAGCGAGTGTCCCTAGGTACACAAAATGTTAAGGTTACAGACCTATAACGCATACATTTTTTGTTAAGAATTTCGTGACCTATGGCAAATGAAGAAACTACCTACCTATTTATTATTCTTTTAATGTTTATATCCATATCAACCTCATACATATTAAAGAAATGCCCCATTGCGTCTATATAAAGTCAAAAGAATAAACTCAAAAGGTACCGGACAGATTTTTGTACGGTTTTTATAGATAGTGTGTTTTCTGAGGAAGATTTAGCATAATTTATAATGGTTTTACTTAAGCGAATCCTGCATATAAAATGTTAGCTTTTGTCTTGCGTAAAAATCGAGAGTGAAGTACTAGTACAGTTTTGTAGTATTGTTCATATACATTTCATAACCCTTGGACATAAGCCTTGGACAGCGCTGGAATCCAGGTTAATTAAGTACATTATTTAGCAGACGCTAAATAGTGTATTAACCTGGATGAATTAACCCAATGAATTAAGTTTGTTATTCTCTTAATGGACAAAAAGTTTTATATCCACTAAAATATTTTTTATTGACTAGAGAGTAGTCTAGTGCAGGCCACTAAAACAATACCATAATATATATGCTAAAACATTCTAATTTACTAGTGGTAAAGTCTCTTCTGTGCTACCTTTGGGTTGTGCCTTTAGGCGATCTCGGCAGCCATGCTCGACACTGCACCCTACACCAATTTAAAATTCATATCATACTCGCTTCGTAAATTACTTTTCTGTTACTATCTCGACCAAATCTTAAAAGAAATTGTAGCTGGTATATTAGATGGTTAGGAGACGGTTGCCAATTTGTTTCTATCCAATTTTATGTTCTTTACTTTTTAAATAAAGTTTTAAATAGAGTAGAAGTACAACAAACGAAAATAAGTATATAGTGTATATATACACTATATACTTATTTTCGTTTGTTTTACTTATTATATATACTTACACTATATACTTATTTACATAATAAATCGTATTATATTATATATAATATCATACGATTTATTATTGGAAATTAAATGTGCTTTCCGATGCGATTGTGATAATAATCATTTTATTCTTAAAAGTGCACAATGAGGTGCGTATACGCAATATTTTTGCAGGTGCTTTTTGTCTAGCTAGCATTTTGGATCTAATAGTTTGGCATTGATTGATAAGGCACATAGAGCAAAATTTTTAGAAAAGCATAATATAGACAGATTAAATAAGGCGTGGACGTGTCTAATCGTAAATCAATTTTGCTTCGGAAAAACGGCGATATTGTTATTGGTAACCACGCGCGCCCTGAGTGTAATATGAGTCGGCTACTGCCCCGTAATGTTTATTTGATACATGTAATCGCCACATGATGTATGGGAGCGATCGGGTATCGTCGGGTGACAAAATAGTATCAGTGCAGAAAGGTAACTTATCTAAACACTATTTGAGACGAGAGTTTATTTTATTACAGAGCTTTTTACTTTCTTTAAATTTGTTTTAAGTAGGTATAAGTAATCATCAACTTAATAAAAACTACTTCTGCTACGCGATTGTGTATGGGTTTAATAATAAAGTTTTAAAGAAATAATAAAGTTCAATATGTGCAGACGAGTAGAGGTAGTAGTATAGGTGTGTAGTAGTTTAGTAGAAATAGTAGGTCGTTAAGTATATAGGTATATAATATATATGTATGTCTGTTTTGCAAATCTTTGTAATATGTAGTTTCTATGGCAACTTGTAGAGTATTTGGCAGGGGGTGACAATTCTGGATCACTTATTGTTTTGTGGTGCCCACTGAGTCGCCAGCGCCGCTCGTCGAGGCGACCGCTCACCCACCGCACCACGCTTCGACGTAAGGTTTATGATGATTATTCGCTCAAAATGATGATTTATTACAGGATTAGTCAGACACACTGTCCATTTTGAGGGGAGATTGCCTTTTTATATCATAATACCTTCCTCACATTAAATCAGAAAGAAATCGGCTTTAGTGAATATAAATGATCGTGTTATTTGTCCTTTATAATACAGGGTTTGTGTTTATTTAAGTCATTAAATGTTTTCATTACTCGTACCTATCTATGAAATTGTTTTGGATTGTATCCGCATTGCAAGTAAACTAGATAATGTTTGCATGTAAATCGAAATCGTAGATAGTACAAGTGTATTCAATTTGTGTATGTATTTTTAATTCTATTATTTCATAAGAAGTTCCTTTGTATATTGAGATTGTACTTTTTTTTCTAAAATAATTTAATTTTACCTCTTACTCAAGATTTAAGAATTTAATATTGGCAGCAGCTTGCTTAAATGGACGGATGCTTTTTCGTTACCATATTTTGACCTCGGGATAATCAAATTATAATTTGACGTAAAAAGACGATGAAATTTTCTTTTTTTTTGTTCTTTACCGTAGTAAAAAATAATTATTGCAGAAGTGGAGTACACGAGATAAAGCTAATCAAATTATACCTAATTTCATATTAACTTTTGCTGCAAACATTTCTTTGATTACAGCAACTTTGGTACCAGCAATTTATGTCAAGTAATAAGGTTAATAATCGTAAGTAAGTTAATCATCCACAATGTTTCTGAAATTGTAAAAATGTTTATTATTATGACAAGCAGAAGAATGTACATTAAAATGATGATAAAATATGAAGACATGTTTTCTTCGAGTCTGCACAAAAATACGAAGTGCATAACTTTTAACTTCGGACAAAGAATAACAAAGCTACCATTTAAATTACTTTAGTATAAGTTTGTTTCTTTGACTCGCAATGTCGAGGGGAAATATTTGGAATTCACTGTTAAGTATTTCTTACAAAGCTTTTAACGTTACTTTAACCTAAATACCGTTTATTCTACATACATTATATATTGATAAGATCCTCATGTCATCTTATCGAAGTACATAATGTAGTTATAATGTGAAGTCCAAATGTATTTGAAAAGCATGTAACTAAATCAGT
Organism: Plodia interpunctella; assembly: GCF_027563975.2. Taxonomy (NCBI): domain Eukaryota; kingdom Metazoa; phylum Arthropoda; class Insecta; order Lepidoptera; family Pyralidae; genus Plodia; species Plodia interpunctella. The sequence continues at coordinate 6,370,756 of NC_071295.1, forward strand.
CTCTAATAAAAGTGTTAATAAATAAACCTCATGCAGTATAGTTTTCGGAAATAATAAAATTTTCAAGATGGTTTCTATTTAGATGTAATAATAATACAACATATATGATGAGTTTCGTACGTATCTATACTTGGTGTAGCTATATAGTATAATACTAGCTGCGCCCCGGGGCTTCGCTTCCATGGGATTTTCGGGATAAAAAGACATGGGTAGAATATAACCTGGAATAACACATAGGGTGTATGTTATTCCAGGTTACATTCTACCTATGTACCAAATTTCATAATACCCATGTACAAATCTACACATATACAAACACACATGCAAACTTAGATCCTGATATTTCGAATTTTTTATATTAGTTATTATTAACAGACCTTGCTACTGTATCAATAATAACGCATAAAATAAGAAACCTTCACAAGGGTTGATATTATTTTACAAAGTAAAGGAAACTCAAAAGCGGTTTCGAAACCAATCCTTGATAATACAACCCGCCTCGGGCGGCCATTGATTCAAAAGAAAGACAAGTAGAAAGTTTCCCGCCGAAGATATGAAATCATAGAGCGATTTCTTTTACGACTTCGGTTTCAACTTCATACCGATGAATTATGCAGAAAGGAGAGAGATTTCCTAACGATAAAAGTCGTAACACCCAAGAGTGTTCTAAAAAGGGGCTCTTAGGATGCGATACGATCAAATAGGTATATTGTCTACATATGTTAATATGTATTTACCCTTATATTTCCTTTAAAATGATGTCGTTCTGTTTTCACCCCGTCAATAATTATAGATTTAATGTAGTTTTGTGCACCAGGATTTTATAGGAAAAACTTTAAGTGATATTGAAGAAAAATGGTAAGTTGTATTAATAAATATTTTGCATATTTTAATGAGAATAGTTGCTTAGTTAGTATGACGATGATCGTTACTTGTAGCCGACGTCATGACTGCTCGATATTGCTGCAGCGACAACGTCGTCGGACCGCACCGTTAGACGCCGCGGGGGCGAAGCGCGCGTCCTGAATACCTAATTGACTAATATTAGTTGCCGAGGGGGAACTTCCTTAGAGGTGAGCACAAAACTTGAGACAAAGAACACGTACGAGTCTTGTAAGGGCTACTTTTTAACTTTTAATACCAGAACTTGGCAAATCCCCGACTCGATTCTCCTTTATTGAGGAACCCATTATATTACTCTTGAAATTTTAATTGAGGAGAAATAATGGTTGGGAAAATTGGTGATATTTTAAATTTGTGGTTACTTGTTTTTTTATATCTCAAAATTATTATAACAGAATAAAAAGATGTCTTCATTCATTTTGATTTGAAGAAACATTCGATAGCAGACACAATAAGCATCTGGGTGCACTCAGACTGCGCCGTGGAGTCTACTCGGAAAAACATGGTTGCGAATGAAATAAATTCCATTAGTGTAATTGGTACCGAAGGCGAGTTATCGGGCTCGTTCCCCGCCGATGCCCGAGCCCTGCGTTGCCAACTGCCAGATGTATCAACTCTACCTAGTTTGACATTTATCATATTACGATAGATTATGTAGCAGGATATCTACTTACTAAGATTACACGTAATATTAAAAATGTTTACCGATATAATGTAGAATAACAATGTCAGGCTGTGATTCCCGCCCTAGAAGATGACCGTATCCACCCATGGATGTCGTAAGAAGTGACTAAAGGATATAAAACTTTCACGCCTTTAGAGCTATCACAGCTCAATGTAGCTATAATAATATCACAATTTTCAAACTTTTTGTTATGAAGAACCTCTTGGCATTATACACATATTAGATCTGTAGATCATGGTTTTTGAATTGCATAGGCAAAACAAATAAAAAAAACCTGTAATCTATAAATTCAAGTAAAAAGAAGTACATTAAGCACCGATCTACTATTAACGTAACTTATAAAGTATCTTACCTCTGACTACTAAGAACATACTAAATTTAGTTCGGCACTCTCTGTGTCAAAACATTAAAAATAAATAAACAACGAACTGTCAGGATCTATTTTAAGAAAAGTTTGTTTTATGTTTGCTTAGCCCTACAGAAATTGTACCCCAACCAGTTTTAAAAGAGTATAATATATAAATTCTACTACCCCTATCTTTCCTGAAATATTATGGAGATTTTATTTATTTTTCTCAGCTTCGCGTTGGTAGTACTACTTATTAAATAAATAAATATTACATACATTATTATTTCCATATAAATAAACTTGGATTTGTTGACTTAAGTATCATACATAACTAAAATGTATTAATTAAGTCATCAATTTGTTTTGTAATATTGAATCTTTTCAGAATTCCATAAAAGTTCGAGATTGGTTCGAACCTAAAAATAGGTTGCACAAATGACACATGCTAAAAATACATGTACATTAAGTCTTGTATTTTTTTATGTCGGTTTATGTAATAAAGTAGGCTCGAGATTTGTGAATTGCAAAAGACGACGCACCTTAACTTGAATACAGTTCCATCTTACTTTGTTATGCTAATTTTCATAATTCTTTGGGCGGGAAAAGTTTCGCCGAGTTACTTTTTTGGGAATAACTTGTAATTCATTCGTAATTTGTTATCCTGAAATGCGTACTTGAACAAGGCGAATATCTGCAGGTTAAAGCGCATAATTCATCTTAAACTTACTCGCGGTATATTTTATTTACATTTAACACACCTACTTATAAATATAAGTATTAGAACCGTAACTAGTGGAACCTTGTAAATACAAGGTTCCACTAGTTACGGTTTTACTCAAGAAAAATATTTTCAGAAAAGTTCTATATTTATTAATTTGAAGGAAAAAAAGATAATTGTTGTTTTACATAATAAATTGACATTTTATTAAAATACTTGTAATTGTTCTGGAGTTAAAGTGGAATAAAACTCTTTACCCATATGTGCTCTTTACATTTATGTTTGTACCTATGTGCAAACATAGGTTAGACGACAAATTTGACACGTATAAGTGACGTCACAACTTGGTAATATTTTCGTAAAAAAAGCTAAGTTTATTCAACAGCTACATTAAATGGTATGTTTATTGTTACTTCTTAATAAAAGTTGTTAGAAATTAAGTTTGAGTTTTTTATAATGTCATAGTTTTTGAAAATGACTACTACTTTAAATCTTCGTATAATGATCCAGCTGCATTGTTACAGACTAATTATCTATCCAGATATAATTCTATCATAATGCGATCTTAAACATATCTATTTTATCTATATTTTATACAATTCTCTGACTTTGTCATCTACTCTAGTCACAACTTGATCAAGAGATTTATTGATGCTATTAACTAAAAATTCTACTTTCATACAAGTCAAGTTAGCAGTTTCGCGCACCATGATTAAACAATCTTGATTTTCAGTTCAGTGAAGCTTCTTACTAGTTCAAATTAACGAAGAAAACTTCTCGATCAACTACGTCTACCTGAAAACACAAAGTAAACTCCGTGCCTTCGCAACTTATCCATTAACTTAAGTAGAATCTGTAGACAGCACGGGAGAATAGTGCCTTCGCTGCCGCCGTGTTACTAGTTTCCTAGTAACGTTAAATGAAATTTATGATATGAGATTGATAGGTAGTGCGTGTTATTTTTGGGCGCTTTCTTAGATTGAAAACAACGTGGATGAAATCTTTTGTGGTTCAGTCTCTGTAATTTATCATATGTTTTCTATATGGGAGAATGTGACGGTATTGCTTACCCGAATACGGACGAGTCACCCTCCGATATTATGCTACGTAATCATGCAGAACAAATTTTAATAATCATCCAGTAGTCTCATAGTCATAACATTACAGTACAGATAATCCCGGTGGAACTCTATTTCTGCAGAGAGCACTCCTTTGGAGGTTAGGCAGGTTTCAAAAGTCACAGCACAATCTCTATGTAATCTTCATTAATTTAAGAAACTTCCAACAATTTCCTTTTGAGTCCGGACCCGAAAATGAAAAATTATTTCTTGATTTTTTACTTCACTTTAAATCTGCACAACGTTGTAGTCGACGACCGCTTTATTATTTATGACAAGGAACACGAAACTCATCTCGAGTTATAAACTTCTTGGAATTTCTCCTGAAGTAATACAGAGCTATTATTATGATGTCCCCACAAAAAATATTCGCTGTGTTGCGAGTGCGGGGCAAGGGTCGGCACAGGGGGCGCGTCGGGCGGCAAATATAGTCGAGCGGAGGAGAGCTGTACGACAGACGTCTCCGGCCAGCCTTGCGAGGACTACACTCTCCGCAATGTTGTCGAAAATACACTCTCTGATGCTGTCCCATACTGTATGTTTTATTTATATCTTTAATGTTGTCTCAATTTCCATACTAATATCCTTTAATGTAATATATTTGAATTTTGGGATTATGTGTAAAATGTAAGAAGTTCAGTGAGTAAGTAGTTAAGTATTAGTTACAGAAGTACATTTAAATTATCTGATGTCGATCGTATTGAACTACTTTTTATTACCACTTATTTACTTAAAATATTTAAATACACATGTCTGAGTATAAATAACAAAGGTATAAAATCTGAAACATGCATCAAAGGGGATTTAAAATTTTTCTCTTTATTGTCTTTCGATCCTTTTACGAGTGTTTGACAATCGTAAAGTTTTATATCGCTTTCGTATTCGATGATGTAGGACACATCTCTATGATAATATTCATAGTCAAGTGCTGCGTAGTAGTTATGTAAATATGTACCTGTGTATATCTCAATATCTTGTCCCAATTATACACAATATACTATTTTTACATTAAATATCAGTGTTTGTTTTTATCAGAGTCGGGTTTTTGAGTCTTTTTGTCACTTGAAGACAATTTCGTTTCTAGACATGGAAAGTGATAACTATGGGTTCGTATAATTATGCGTTACCTGAAACTGAGTCAAGATTTTATTATGTGAAAAAAGGTATACTCGCTTCGGTACAAAATACACTTGCAAAGTTCATAAGTTTCTCTTGTTTGAAGAATTATAAAGCTTATTATTGCAAAGTCCCGGACGTAAAAAGCTCCGAGACGGGGGATGTTGAACAACTCCTGTTGGGGTGACGTCGCGTCGGCCGGACTTTGACTGCCGTCTTCTGTTTGTTTTATGTCATGTTTAAAATGTTTATTTATCTACATTCTACCATGGAATTGGTAGGTACTCTGTACAACGAAGTACTTATTAAATCCATGCATTCTACACCGTACACTGACACCTGAGTGAAGTGTATGTAATCTGTTGTTCAGTTCTGAATTCAAAATGAATAATATTTTTTGTACAAACCTGCCTGTGTGTAACGTCATTATTTCCTTTTGATCCATAGAGTGTTCAATTCAAATTTCACTCGAATCCAGTGTCTAATATTTTTTTGTGAGGAATTGAATTCTCGCGAGTAAATCCTTAGGCACTGTAGGTACATAAATAAAACATCAGTGGACTCAAAGCATCAGATGAGATAAATGTTTTATCCCCCTAGCAAATGAAAAGTGTAGCATAATCTGCGCTTACCTATACAAAAGGATATGGCTTAAATGGCTTACGACAATAAAAAAGTTTCGGTGATGTTTTTCTTCCAAACCACTTAACAAGCTTGGCGCACGTAGACATGTTTGTGTGTAGCTTGCATTATGACACCGTGTTGCTGTAAGATTTAAGGGGGCACAAGTGAGGAGACTGTGTGGCGCCAGACATATTGCCTTCTATGTTTTTCAGTGTACAATAAATCGGTGAAAAATATTTTATGAAAATTTCACGCATTTTTCTAAACTTGCGACAGTCGTATCTAAAACTTGCTGTATTCCCAAGCTTTGCTTTCATGGGAATTTCCGGAGCATGGATAGCTTATCTCATGAATGTGGATAGCTATTTATTAATTTTTTTTATCTATATATAATATCCGTAGCATAACGTAGCGTAGCATAATAAAATTGACAATTCAATTAAAAGGTACGCAACCTTTTAATTAAATTGTCAATTTTATTAAAACTATATTTTATTTTATCATTATTCAAATTATGTACCCTCATCAGTGTAAACCCTAATGGAAGGACATAGACATCTTTATTATATACTTTACCATCTTTTGTAAACCTGAGATCCACAATGAAATAAATGAATGATTGATTGATTGATATTTATCGTTCCATTTCTATGGTTCACTTTTTACGGTTTTAGTTCAGGTACACAAAAAAAGCTAATTGTCATCCTTGATGCATGCGTTCAATCTAGTATATGAGAAAAAATACATATTTTTTGTATTTCTTCTCATATACTATCGTAACTCTCTAAAATTGTGTAAAGGATATTTAGTAGACACGTTCCTGGGAGCAGGATAATATTAACATGATGTTCACGGGAGCCGGGGCAGGTTGTTATTGCGACAGCTTCCTCCGCGCCCGCCATGCTAAGTAGCTGCGGTGAACTTTAACCAACATACTGCATTTACTAATATTTAAACATAAGCTTACTCTCATGCGTTTGCTCTAATATGAGACAAAAATATTAAAAAATCAAAATTCCTAAAATCATTATGAAAAAATAATAATAAATCGTGGTGATGGTAAAGGGAAATGGGGAAAGTTTGTATGAAAATTATGTTGAAGAGACAACGAAAAAGACTTAAAAGACGCTCAAAAATATCGTTCCTAGAAATTGGTAATCTTCATGGGTGTTAACCACTACATTAATTACATTGTTCTAATTACATTAATAACAAAAAATATAGCTGTCAAAGTAACCATTCCATTCTGACAAAGCCGCGGATAAACAGTAATAGTAAATAAATGAACACAACAGTGGCCAGACTAAGTAGTAAGTTAGTTTTAGTAATATTTTACGGAAGCCATCCTATAAAATGATAAGGTATTGTTTTCAATCAAGATCCGGGGGGCAGACGACAAGAGGCCGCGGAAGCGTCTAATAGCTGCCTCAAGAAAACACATTTGTCTTGTCCTAGACCGTTAGCGTATATTACACCGCCCGGGACGCCGGCCAATGTCCCCTTTTTTCATCGTTATCTCAAAATTAGCCATTTACTAATATCGTGAGGGATTTTTTATTTTATATTTAAAAAATACTGGAATTAATTTATATACTTAACTTTCGCGATTTGGTTGTGATAATAATTTATTACATTTAAGCCGTGGATCGAAGATAATCGAGACATAACAGATAAAGAAATGTTTGACCGGCGCATTTGCATCATTTCGGAAGGTAGACGATATAGTATCTAATGTTAATGTAGTAAATAATGAAATGTTATAATATATATAAATATTTCCTAACTAAACTTTATAACTAAAATAATTGACAATAAATAGCAGTATTTGTAACAGACAGGTCCTCCAAAGGGTTATTAAAGAATGTTTCTCATTACGTCGCAGCCGAGCACGGCAGCGAAATGTGTCCCAATTTCAGTCCTCGCTAGGGATGATACTGGGGTAGTTTTATGAAAAGCGAAGTATGAGTTCAAATCGAAACCGGAGTCGAAAATCCAAATAAGCATAATTAAACTCTGTAAAATCTTGGATAAATTTAAGGATTGCATAAAAAGATAAAGTAAAACTTAAGTGAATAAGCTTTATATCACCTGTTAATAAATCACAGATGACGTATATGTGTCTAATTATAGTTGTATGTTTTGGTGTGACGGATGCTACCGCTGTATATAGACTTAACACGTTTATTATATAACCTTATTTCAATAGTATCGGAGCTAGAGATGCAATGGGAAGTTCAAACTTTTTGAAACCTGGGTAATGTGTACATCCCTAGGCTCGCGCGTCATTTGGCGTTCATCTGGCAACACCACGCAGAATGCCACATTGCGCGTGTAATAGCTGTGAGCATGCGACGAGCTGCCATTAATCTCGCTAACACTCGATAAAGCGCCAGTCATCGCGCTATGTAATTCTCATCCGCTTTTCACAAAAAAAATGTACAAGTTCGTTATATGCGCGTCCGGACTCGGGGCTCATGACATTATTGGTAAGGTAAAAAAAATGGTAATAAATAAATTAATAAATTAATTATTACCATTTTTTTAATACATTACTTGCGAATAAAACATATATATGAGTTATTTAGTAACAACACAGAACAATGATAAAATCTATTGGAAAGGCAATTTCAAACATTTACCAGTGTTGAATTATGTAGAATATTTTGAATTGGAAAGAGCGTAACAGAAAGCACGTGTACCGGCATGCCAATTACGAACGCCAATTTCTACGCCTGTACATATTTGTTTTAAATAATGTAAGTACCTATAAATCCTATATGTAACAGAGTTATGAAATTTATTAAAAAAAAGCAGGGCAAGCTACCGGCATGGCAGAGCGATTTGCAGATACGTCAGCACAAATTTAATTTGGCTATTTGTCTAGGTAAAAATAAAATGCATGAAAGTATTTAAATAATCAAACACGTTAATTAATGGCACTTTATTTCACCAGTAAATGATGTTCAAAATACTTTTGACTCCAAAATTATGACACCATACGATATCACTGTTACTGTGTTTTTAATAGTAAATGTAAATAATGTAAATGAATGCAATATGCTTGCATTGTTTTAAACTAGTGCAGTTTAAAACAATGCAAGCGTATTGCATTTTTTACATATTCATTTAGAAATCAAGTAAGAAATCCTAAACCAGGGCTATGACATTTATTGGAAAGAGCGCGACACGCGGCTACCAACACGGCATAGCGCGTCCGCGTCAGCACAAATTGAATTTGCGCGAACGCCGGCGACGAGCCAGTTTGCGCTCCTAACTAGCTCCGACGTGATGCCGCTTCTGACTTATATTATATCTGTGTGACGAGTTGAGCCCACCTTTGATATCACAGCACCTGTAATTGTGGATGTCTGGGAAATTCATAATGTTGCAACTGGAGCGATGTGCATCGTGTTGTACACCTTTAAGGATTTTCTGATAATCCTAACATTTTAGTTAGGACATGAACATAATGAAAAATAAAGGACCATTTGGTCCTAATGTGGGACATAATAAGTAGACACAACAACCACAGAAACGGACACAACAAACCCAGGATCGGAGACAAATATTGTGATTACAAATACAAATATTTGCCCGCATTAGGAATCGAACCCAGAATATGGATATTGTTTTGGGAAAAAGTTTCAAAAATTGGTATGTTATTAATTAGTAGAAAAATATAAATATCACAACTATATATACATATAATAAAACAGTAGAAAAAAACATTATAACATTAGGCGATACAGTCATAGTAACAGAGAAAGAATTTGAAAAAAAAAAAAAACTCTGTGTTTGTCTGTTTGTACACTCTAATCTTCGGAACTACTAGACGGATTTGAATGATTTTTTTTGTCATATAGCCTGGGCAAAATATAGGGTATAAATGATTTTCAAATCTGAAACACCAGATGTAGAACAACGATGGTACAACTAAAATATAGGAAATATAGAAATTACTCCTTAATAAAAGTTTTTCAGCCTAATGAGCATTTTCTGTTGAGATATAAAAATCGAAGATCTAGAACACCTGATGCATACCCATGATAGTCCAGATAAACTATAGGAAATATAGAAATGACGCCTTAACAAAAGTTGTTCAGCCTGATGAGCATTTTCTGTTGAGATATAAAAATCGAAGATCTGGAACACCTGTTGTAGATCTATGATGGAGCAGCTAAACTATAGGAAATATAGAAATAACGCCCTAACAAATGTTGTTCAGCCTAATGAGCATTTTCTGTTGAGATATAAAAATCAAAGATCTAGAACACCTGATGCATACCCATGATAGTCCAGATAAACTATAGGAAATATAGAAATGACGCCTTAACAAAAGTTGTTCAGCCTGATGAGCATTTTCTATTGATGTATAAAAATCGAATATCTGGAACACCTGAAGAAGAGTCTAATGATCCAGCTAAACTATAGGAATATATATTTTAGTCGTATGAGCATCTTCTGTATAGGTTACGCTTTGTCTATACAGTTAAATTTTGTACAGTTTGTGAACAGTTGAAGTCGCAGCTAGTCAAAAATAAATTTTCTGTTATAGATAGGTCCAAAAACGATTCCGTCGTGTTACATCTAAATTTAATGACAGCGTATGCAATCCAGCGGATCCTGGGCAGACGCTCGACGGTTGAGGAAGAAATCGGGAACACGCTCGAATGAGAGAGAGATTTATAATGCAGTGCAGACTGGCAGAAAACTTGATTCTATTTTGAAAATATAACATTAAATACTGTAAATGTGAATATTTGATGACGTTGAGAAAAAAAATTAGTGCATACTACAAGAATTTTTAACTTAAATAATTGTACCTACGTACCAAGAAATACTTTTTTGTTATTCCGCATAAAGTTATTTTGCAGTTATTTTCCACATAATATTTTTGACTAATTTTGATAAAAAGATGTTAAAATGTTACACCATTTAATTATTTTACACATACGATTGCTTGCCTCAAAGTATCATCAACGTTGCCTGATTTTTGCGGAGTAGAACATAAATCTCCTCATTAAGAATGCAAATTTACATAATTTCCGTCTAGTAGCCACGTCCTCATACATATGAATTTCTCATTCATAAAATATTCAAACTGGTTTCATGCTCCTTAATTATCTGTGTTTGTACGGTGGTGTAAAGTTACGTATGTTCAGAATTTAATATATTTTTTAAAATCAAGTAACATTTTCAGGTTATAATTGTGTAGTTAAAAATATTGATTTGCTTTTCTAGGTACAGATTTTTATTTACCAAAAAAGCATCTTAAATGTTATGTTACAAATTTGATTTCGTCTATAAAGTCACGTGTTTTAAACATAATTTACACAGATTCGTAATAACGTGAACTGCAACATGTCTACATGAAAGTTCCATCTACGGCGTAGCACGCGCTCGTAGCCTCGTAGCTCGTAGCCACGAACAGATGTCGTAGCGAAGTCAGCTGTGCGTTGTAATTACATAGCTACGACACAAGCAATACAGACATGATCTTAGTATATTTTCTGATATATTCGGCTAGCTTTATTTGGAGTTTTATTTTTAAGGTTCCGACCCTCTAAAGAAAAATTCCATATGTCTATTTCGTTGTCTAACGAGAATATTTTTTTATAAACGTTGAAATAGTTCAAAGTTTAGTGATAGTGTTAGATAAAAAAGCGGCCAAGTGCGAGTCGGACTCGCCCATGAAGGACACAATATACAAAATATAGTAGTATAAAAAATTGATCAACAAGAACTTTTTCCGTTGATTGAATGAAAGGTAAATTACGGTTTACGATTTATGACGTATAAAAAAACTACATCGTTTTGTTAACGATAGATCTCGTTCAAACCAATTTTCGGTGAAAGTTTACATAGTAATGTACATCATATATTTTATGAGTATTATAATTTTGTTATTTTAGAAGTTACAGGAGGGGGGGGGACACTTTTTACCATTTTGAAGTGTGTCTCGCGCAAACTAATCAGTTTAGAAAAAAAAAAATTAGAAACCTCAATATCATTTTTGAAGATCTATCTATAGATTACTCCCATAATTCATTGTGTTATTTTTTCTAATTTGTGTAAAATCTTAATGCGTTTCGCAGAAAACCTCTACTTACCAAGTTTCAACAGTATAATTCTTATAGTTTTGGAAAAAAGTGGCTGTGATATATAGACGGACAAACATGACGAATACGAAGAACGACGAAACTAGATTTACGAAAAGAAAAATAACCATTATATAAAAAAAAAAAGATTCACTGGGGAATCAAAGTCAGGGGACTCAAATTATAAAAAAGCATGCATTATTAAAAATTGGTTACACCAGTCATAACTGGCATATACAGAAATGGAACTCAAGTTTCAATCCCTTTCAATAAACGTCTGGCCGAAATCTAAACATACGCTTAGGAAATCTGCTAAGAGGCTCATCCCGGCGTTACGTGACCGAATCGAAAAGAATTTGTCCCTCCAAAGCCGCAGCTTTTTCTCACATTCGATGGACGCACAGATAGCGGTCCCTTCTTACAAATTGCTGCCTAAATCCTTAACACTCAACTTCGCTAAACTCGCCGCTCTTTATAGGAACTTGATAAATCTAATAAAATTCTACTGGATAATAATAGAGTATCCTTACCAAAATATGTAAAAAGAAAACAAAAAAATGATGCTTGTTTTTATACATCAAATAGTACTCTTCTTTTTAATAAGAAGAAATATAAGCCTTATCAGAAAATTTGTAATAAAATACCAGTCTCCTCTTTCAATCACTAGATGGAGTAACAATAAATAGATGGAGTCATCTGGAGTCATCAGTGCATGTGAAGTGACGACCACCGGCGTTTGCGCATATGCAAAATAATTAATCACATCCCTCGTTTGCGCATAATAAATTAATAAATTTTTGGTGAACAGTGCAGTCAATACAGTTAATTAAGTGTATTCACGTAAGTGCCACATTTGCATATAGAATCGGCCGGTCGTTGACCGATCTGGCGAGCGCGGTATACCCGCCCTCTTCTCCGCGAGAAGAAACAGTTGCGATTTTTCGACTCTTTCGCACTTGCAACGTCACTCGCTCCTAGCCCCCTCCTGTCGATTGTTGCAAGCTACGCTACGACTCGACGTTCTACTCCCAGCGAGCTACGACTGCTACGAGACACTCTCCCCACCACGGAGCGGTTGTCTACGAGAAATCTCGTAGCACATAGATCTACGTTGCTACCTCATCCGTCACATATCGTCTGATCAAGTACCTAGTTATTATATTTTTCGCTCCTTACACTGCAGATATGCAACGCTCGCCAGTGAATAATAAACAAGCTGTCTACGGATCTGCCCCCGACGTTAGCAATCCTGTCGAAAACTTGGGAAGCGACACAGTCACCCTTCGATCATCTAAAAGGCGTCGCTGTGATTGTGGAACCAATTACGAATCTAAATTGGATATCTTTATTGATTCACTAACCGAGTGGAAGCAAACAACTGACGATAAATTAAATAGCATCCAGACGTCTATGTCGGATATTCAACGTCTTAACGCTGAAATAGTTGCGTCCAATATCGAAATAGAAAAATCTATCACCTTACTCTCTGTGAAGTACGAAAACGTTTGTGAACAGCTGTCGTCTATTCAAATTAGGACCGAGGAATGCCTGGACCGCGTCTCGAAATCTGAATTGGCTGCTGAGGAAATCGATAGATCGTCACGATCGGCCTGCCTCGAGCTGCGCAATATTCCTCACAAATCAAACTCCAGCCAAGAAGATTTGGTAAAAATTGTAGTCACTACATTTAAAGCACTCTCGATCGAAATATTTCCTATAAACATCTTTGACGTGCGCCATCTTCCATCAAAGTCCGTGAACAAAACCATAGTTGTCTCACTCAATTCAGTACTGACTAAAAATAAAATACTGAGAGCCTTTAAGTCATTCAACAAGTCGAATGCCGGCAATAGGCTGAACTCAGGTATTTTCGATTCCGCTTCAACTTCCCAGCCAATCTACATTGCCGAACATCTGACTCCTAGGGCCCGACGGTTACACTACTTGGCCCGTGAGTTCGCAAAAGAGGAACAGTACAAGCATTGTTGGACATCAGGAGGACGGGTGCTGCTGCGGAAATACGACGACTCGAAATACTTAGTCGTTACTTCTGAGGATCAACTGTTAGCGCTAAAACAAAAATGTTAATTATTTCTGTACCCATTTAAAGTCTCATTAACCACTTTCACTTAGCTCGCTTACCTACTTAATTAATTGTTAACAGGCAACCTAGCGATAATATCTTCATACGTTATTCTTAAATATTTAAATATTTAAATATTTAAATATTTAATTTATAGATACTTGTTGATTTACTCATACTTTATTACGTTAATTGTATAAACTTTTTTACTTATATACTATAACTTTTAGGATATGCATTTTTAAACAAAAACTGTATTGATTAGCTGGCATCCCATAACACAAGGTAACTTTTCTTGGGGCTAGCTCAATCTGTCGGCATTTTTGTTATTAATTTATCGATAGTCCCATACGTAATTAGTTAAAATTTTCTATTCATTAATTATATATTAATATCATATTATATATTACACTTATACTAACGGTATAAACCTATTCATTGCTCTATATATATCTATCTAATGAAACGTACATAACTCTAATATTTAATAACCATACCGAATACATCTCTTGTGACTAACAACTTTATACACATCATCAATGGATAGAAATATAGATATTTTATCAAACATTGACTCCGTTACCGTCTCTTCTTCCTATTTATGCAACCCACAAGATGTTCATACTCACTTACCTGCATACAATAAGTACCTGACAATCCTCACCCAAAATATTCGTAGTGTATCGGCCAACTTGGACAGCTTTCTCATATTCTTGGATAACCTAGACATAGAACCAGATATTATAGTCTTTACAGAATGTTGGTTACAAAAAACTCATTAATTCCTAATCTCCAAGGTTATCATTACTCTGTATCGTCATCCCCTGCCAATCAAAATGACGGTGTAATAATTTACTATAAAACCGAACTCCTAGGTATTAGTATCACTGAACCTTCGATAGATGAAGCTAGCTCATTACTAGTAAAATTAAATAGTGAAACAGCAATCTTGGGCATCTATCGGCCCTGCGCCTTCCTAAACTTTACAAAATTCACACAATCACTTAATAACGTTCTGGATAGCCTAAAGAATTACAAAAATATTGTAATCATCGGAGATATTAATATAGACATATTGCCAACCCGTCTGGACGAGGAAAACGATGATTACCTTAACATCCTGGCCCTTCATGGCCTTCTACCAACCCATACATTTCCTACCAGATACGAAGAAAGCCGAAAAAGCTGCCTCGATCACGCCTTTTTAAAATCTTCCCTGCAAGCCCATTCCTTCGTTATTGAAAACACAATAACAGATCATTATTCTGTTTTACTGGCCTTAGACATTAATAAAACAATTTTACCTAAACCTACAAAAACTCGAGTTGACAATCAAAATTTAACACACTCGCTGCTAACCACAGATTTTTCCCCTTTACTCGACTCAACCGACCCAAATTTTGCAGCTAACTATCTAATTAACACACTTAAAGATCTTATTTCCTTACACACTACTACACTCGTTCCAGCCCGTCATAGAATATTAAAGCCATGGATTACTCCTGGACTACTTAGGTGTATTCGCAATAAAAATAAGTTGCATAAAAAACTCTTAAGAGATCCTACCAACATGACACTTCGCACAACTTATGTAAGATATCGCAAATTTTGTAACGCCACCATAAAATCGGTAAAAAGAACTTTCGAAAAAGAGACTATTAAAAAAGCCGGCAACAATTCCAAGGCCTTGTGGAAAGCTGTCAAGAGAGTTACTAATTTAGAAAAATCCCCTTCTACGTCTAGTGACCTACTTGATTGTAAACCCACTTTTGAGACTTCTCTAAATCATGTTAATTCTTACTTTGTCAATGTCGGTAAATCTCTTGCAGAAAACATAAGAAGTCAGATCAACTCTACTGCTACTTCCCCTACATCTCCCTACTGTAAAACTAATACATCCCTGAATTCTTTTGTTCTTCTTGACACATCAGCTGAAGAGGTAGAAAATATTATAGATTCTTTAAGAGACGACTGCGCTGTTGGCTGGGATGATGTCTCTTCATCATTTATAAAACGTAACAAAAAAATATTAACTCCCCTTATCACCCACATCTGCAATATCTCCCTATCCTCCGGTATCTTTCCGTCAGCTTTCAAGAAAGCTGTAATCCACCCCATATATAAAAGTGGAGCGAAAGATCTTCCTAGCAACTACCGGCCTATATCCATTCTCCCGGCTCTTTCTAAAATTCTAGAGCGCCTCATTAATATCCGGCTCAAATCTTACCTTGAAGCGCATTCCATCCTCTCCACTAACCAATATGGCTTTCGCACAGGAAGATCTACAAACGACGCTGTTAATGAGTTGACTGACACTATAGTTAGAAATCTTGATAAGGGTAACAAGTGCGCAGGCCTGTTTTTGGATTTTTCCAAGGCCTTCGATACCGTCTCGATCTCTAACCTCCTGAAAAAGCTGGATTCTATAGGTGTAAGAGGTACTCAACTGAAACTCTTCGAAAGCTACTTGACTGATCGATCTCAATGTGTGTCTATAAACAACAAAGTAAGCTCTGACCTTCCCATTCAGTATGGAGTTCCTCAGGGAAGTATCCTGGGCCCCACACTATTTTTAGTCTATATTAACGACCTGTTTTCTCTAAATATTTCTCACTGTAAAGTCATATCTTACGCAGATGACACTGCACTACTATTTTTTGCAAAATCTTGGGAAGATACATACCGTCACGCTCAGATTGGCTTAAACTCTGTTTCAAATTGGCTACTACACAACCTTTTAACACTAAATGTCCAAAAAACCCAACTTATAAACTTCTCTATATATAACTTAGTCTCCCATCGTAATGCTATTGCGAAACTATCAATTACTGCTCACTCACATTTTGACCATAACAACACTTGTTTTTGTACTCCCCTAACTCCTTCTGCATCTGTGAAATACCTAGGTATTGTATTAGACCAAAATCTAAACTTTAGATTACATGTTAATGCTATGGCTGGCAGAATTCGCAAACTAATATATATATTTAAAAAATTAAGACATGTGGCACACCCAAAGATCGTGAAAATGGCTTATATTGCCTTAGGACAGTCGTTACTTACATATTGTATAAGCTCCTGGGGAGGAGCGTGCAAGACCATATTAATTAAACTTGAAAGAGCTCAACGAGCTCTTCTCAAGGTCTGTACCTCCAAGCCATTTTTATATCCTACATTCCAACTATACCAATATTGTGAAGTATTATCTGTCCGACAGCTATACATCCTGCGGGTCATTACTCAACAGCACGGGAATACTCGTCATAACCCGAACCTACGTAACCGTCTTGTAGCTACCTCTTCTCTCTTCTCTACGAAATTCGCACATAGATTTCCTTGTTTTACCGGACCCTTTTTATACAACAATGCTCACTCAAAATTAGCTTTGGTAACACTTTCTACCTTCTCTTGTAAAAAATCTATCCATAATTATTTGTTTTCCCTTAATTACGACGAAACGGAAAATCTTCTACATCCTCTTATCTGATTCGTTATTTATTTATGTTGGTACGTATCTTATGTTTACATGACTTATTTCATATTACACATTACTGTAGATCTTTAAATTTTTACTAATTTTTAACCCTCATTCTGAATGACAAGTTATGCGTCACTCTTTATAATTTAGCTCGTAAGTTCATACTAATCATCCTTAAAACGGTAATCCTTCAGAAAATTGTAATACTAATGAAATGTATGTACCTAATTCTAATTCTAAGCTGTAAGAGCATGGCGCACTGTTACACAGGCTTGAGTCTTTAACAGACGCCAGTCTCCACCAATATTTTCTATGTTTTTTGTAATTTTTCTGTGCCTATGGAGACGAAATAAATACTTTTTTACTTTTTTACTTTACTTTATCTATTTATTTATTCTTTTTTTTACCAATATGGTACAAAGAGCGGATTTATTGCTGACAACATTCTCTACCCTTTAACCTCCAGGAAAAACTGAAAGATAATTTATAGTGATTTAACATATATGAACTACAGTGTTGGGACAAGAAAAAAAAATGAAATTAATCACAGGATACCTAAATATGTGGGCATAAAAATCAATTCAAGGTAATATAACCAACCACGTGTAACAATCACAGAGGAAATAAAAACAAATCGCCAGTCAGAGAGCGCGCAAACGCGCCTCGCGGGGCCCGCGCCCACCAGGTGCCAAGACGTTCCATGATTTAA